>NC_031769.1:120016934-120147139 GCF_001522545.3 Parus major
GCCGAGCCGAGCCGGGCCGAGCCGGGCCGAGCCGGGCATGGCGCCGCTGGTGCTGTACCACTGGACGCAGTCGTTCTCCTCGCAGAAGGTGAGGGGTGGGCGGGGGCTCGGGGCCCAGGATCGCAATGCCCACAGCCCCTGCACACCCGCGGCGGCACCGGGGCGGGAGGGATGGAGGATGGAGGAAGGAGGGATGGAGGAAGGAGGGATGGAGGATGGAGGGGAGCGGCCGTGGGTGAGCCGAGGCGGGGCGGGCAGAGCGGCCAAGCGGGGATGCTGCCCGGGTGACCCCGGCGGTGCCGTTCCAGGTGCGGCTGGCAATAGCCGAGAAGGCGCTGAAGTGCGAGGAGCACGATGTGAACCTGCCGCTGAGCGAGCACAACGAGCCGTGGTTCATGCGCCTGAGCTCCTCTGGAGAGGTACCCGTCCTGATCCATGGGGAAAACATCATTTGTGAGGCAACGCAGATTATTGACTACCTTGAGGCGACGTTTGTAGATGGTAATCCCACAGGCATTTCAGAATGTGGTTCTTCCCCTCATCCTGTAGCCACAGCAGTGCTGGGGGCAGCTCTGTGTTGCTGCAGGACTCTTCGTTTATAGTCTTACAAGTAAGCATGCTCTCCTAATAGTTTGCAGTTTGGGTTGAAAACCTATCCCTCTAAAATGAACTGAAGGCTTATGCATAGGATTCCTGTACTGTAATGTTTATATCATTGCAGGAGCAGTAATGTTTCAGCCATAATCATTCCCTGCAATCTCAGCTGGGCCCAACTGCGAGAGCATTATATAGTTTATATAGTCATATAGTTTTATAGGTTATGTAGTCATAGTCATCCATTCCTAGATGCATGTTAACAGAGCTGAGTGTGGTTTTCTGATTTGAAAGCCTCTTAAATATGTTTTCTTGTGTTGCTGCATAGGAATTATAAAATATCTTAAAATTAACTAAAAATATGCATTTCTCTGAGCTGCAATCATACCTTTGAGTTATGCTGGGGAACAAGGGAAGCTTTCATGCCTGTGGCTGTGTCACCTGTCCCAGATGGATGTAGCTGAACGAACTTTGGTCAATTAGATGATTCTTCTTTTCTTAGCTTTATTTTTAACTTTGTTTTGCAGAGGAAGTACCAAGATTAATGCCAGAAGAAGGGAGCATGTATTATCCAAGGGTGCAACACTACAGAGAGCTTTTAGACTCCTTGCCTATGGATGCCTACACACATGGCTGCATCCTGCACCCTGAGTTAACAGTGGACTCCATGATTCCAGCCTATGCTACCAGCAGAATCCGCAGTATGTACTGGTGTAGCTCTGAATGTCTATAACTTAGTAGGTTGCTGCATTACATTCATCTTCTTTCTTAAGTCCACCTTAAACACAAAATGCTGAGCAGAGTTTATGAATTTTAGTTGCAGTCCTTGATGATTTGTGTATATACTTTTTATTGATTATATATTCTGTTGTGATTTGAAAATGGGGAGGAGGAAGTGTTGTTTTTGAGGTGTCTTTGGAGATAATTTTTGTACCGTGGCAACCTTTTAATTGATGCCTTTATGTTTCCTTCTATGTGTTGCAAAAGAACTAAGTAGTGGTAGGACAAGTATCAACTCATGACAGCACAGCTGGATGATGATTCCCTATTTACAGTTACATTCTGAGATCTCTGATTTTTTTGTCAATGTCAGTGGTTTATATAGTGTTGAATTTTTTTTTGTATGATGTTTTAGAGTGCTCTGTAGAATGAAGTCAAATACTGCAGAATCTTTGAAATGTAATACGACTATACTATTAGCAAGTCTATGATATCATAAAAGGTGATACTGAGAAATCAAATTTCCAACAAAATGTCTTATTCTTCTCTGTAGAATTTTTGGCAAGTGAGTGCTCTTTCTAGTCACACTCTTATGTTGTCAGAAGTGAAGGCAGGCAGTTAATTTTCCATATAGTTGCATGACTGATGTTACTGAAGTAACAGAGAATCGTTGGATCATAAAATCATAGACCATAGGATGGCCTAGGTTGGAAGGGACCTTAAAGATCATCTAGTTTCAATGTCCCTGCCTACAGCAGGGACACCTTCCACTAGACCAGGCTGTTCCAAGCCCCATCCAGCCTGGCCTTGGACACTTCCAGGGATAGGGAGGCCACAGCTGCTCTGGGAAATCTGTTCCAGTGCCTCACTGCCCTCACAGGAAAGAATTTCTTCTTCATAGTTAATCTAAATCTACATCCTTCAGTTTACAGCCACTCCCCTTTGTCCAAGAACATAAATTACTCTGTTTCATTAGTGCATTGTTTAGGTTGGTGGTTTTGTTGTTCTTAGTTTTCCCAAATGTGGATGCTAACTGTTTATTGAACAATTGTGCTTTACTCATAGGCATTATGGATAGTTTTTCTGTTTTCACATGGTAGTAATCAGTGCTTTTATTACAGTTCAATTTACAACATTGTCTCCTGCTTTTCTTGCTGTATGCATTCTTCTGTTCTAGCTTCTAGTTTGTATAAATTGTTCTCAGTTTGCACATGTTCATACTGGTAAAGCAAACATTATTGCTTATCTAAACTGGGATGTTTTCTTATCTTTTTAGACTTAAAGCATAGCCTATGTTTTTTTATTTGAAGCTTTGAAAAGCCTGTGAATGTTCCTTAACAATTATTTTGCATGTTCAAACTTCTCCTGGATGGTTTTGTTTTCAGGTTGAAACACTTTTTTTTTTCAGCCTGCTAGATATAATAAGGCATGACCCAGTTGTGTATTATATTTATGCATACCAAATCTAAGTAAGTAATTAATTGCATATATAAGATTTTTGTTATATGAGTACATCCTTCAATTTCTTCATATTAAAGGATGACTTCTACAGTCATGTTGAAATGGATATGTAAAAAAGTGAGTCTGGTTTTCTCTAGAAAGAATTTTTATCAGTTTAATTTACCAGACTTAATTGTAACTAAACTTTATTATCAAGTACAAGTGAGAGATGAGTCATGCTCTATAATTATTATTTTGTTCTCAGTTTATGATTATAAATATTTATTTTTAGAAGATTTATAAATCACTGTCTTTTGGTATTCTAGGTTTATAAGTATGGCATTTTCAAGCAAAGCCCCATTTTAAGGAAAAGGCTATACACGTGTAGTAGAAATCAGTAAAATAAACTTTTCACATAATTCCTTCTTTGAATCATATAATGAATGTTTTTCTAGGACATGCACACAGATCTTAAAGAAAATTTCTAAAAGAATCACAGATTTTAGCATCACATTTTAGCTAAATTAAAGCACCTTGGCTCCATATTCAGTGGCATTTAGGCTTTTGCTGTAAAGTGATGCTTATGACATACAGTGACAAAAAAATCCCAGTGTGGGCCTACCAGCACTTTCACATTGCAAGCTGATGAGCTGAAGGTGTGATGGGTCAATTTAAAAAGCATTTAAGTTTTCCAAAATGTGATGTATTTAAATCCTAACCTGGTGCAGATGCTGTATTGCAGCAGCACTTCCAATTTCTTTGGTATGATATTTGTGTACACAGGTGATTGATCAGTTTCTGTGGATTGCATTATGAGTATGTTTGAATATCTAATATTTGTCATTCCTTTTAATTTTTTTTAATATATTTTTTTTTAATCAGGCCAAATAAGTAACACAGAATCAGAACTGAAGAAACTTGCAGAAGAAAATCCAGACCTTCAAGATGCCTATATAGCAAAACAGAAGCGCCTTAAGGTAAGAAACCCCTTTATATGGGCCCCTTTATTACGAGCTTGTTAGTGTTAGATTTTTTTGGTCACAATATAAACATTTATTTCACCTGTCATTACCAGTGATTTAACCCTTCAAGGTATGAAACAGTCCGTCTTCAGATCAGCTACACACTTGAAGTGTGTGCTGAAGTACTGGGCAGGTCCCACTGACTTCAAAGGTAACTGCACATCAGTGTGGATGTTGGACTGTTGAGCATCCTGCAGGGGTAGGCAGACCTTAATGTCTGGCATCTCTAAAGTTTTCTTGAGTTTTCTGAATTGTCACGAGTATCCCTGCAGTATCCAGCTGACTACGTGGAGAAAATAATCACATTTTATGAATAAACACTGTAGTATCCTAACTATAAACTTCTCTGATAAAAGTATAAACTTTGTATGATGATTAAAACACTGAACTGTATGTCTATTTAGTCTAAACTTCTGGATCATGATAATATAAAATACCTAAAGAAAATACTTGATGAACTGGAAAAAGTTTTGGATCAGGTTGAGACTGAATTACAGCGGCGAAATGAGGAAACACCAGGTAAGGATTTTTTCTTGCTAAATCCTGTTAATATTTGTGTTTGAAGATATTGAGTAAACTTGTTGAGAGCACCATTATAAAACAATTTTTAATGTGTCAGATTTAATACTTTTAGTATATGTTGATCTATACATCACAGAAGGGATCAATACTGTTTTAAATACTAACTTACTTTTACTGTTTCAGTCAGTGAGTTCTCAGTACCTCATGAAAGTGCTTGATCAAATTTTCAGCAAAATGAGTATAATTAGCTGCACAATGTTTTAGTATTTTTATCAATAAAATTAGAAAAAAAATAACTACAGAATGCTGATGTTATAGGTGTAGGTTTCAGTTCACTATAATGATCACAACCTTAATGTTTAACACAGGTTTATTTTAATCTTGTGCAGATACTGTGTTGATATTTGTGGTATATGCAGAATAAGCAATCTGAAAATTTGCTCTAATCATTAGGCAACCCCCTTCCCTCATCCTCTTGGAAAGCAGTCCTGTTTACCTGCCTCCACCCCAATGAGAGTCAAATTTTTTACAGAATCACAGAATCATTAATGTTGAAAGAGACTTTCAAGATGATCTAGTCTGACTGTCAATCCAGCACTGTCATAACCACGCCGAAACTATGTCCTGCTGTCTGCTGCCCTGGGCAACTTTTTCCACTGCCTGACCACTCCTTCAATGAAAAACATTTCTAATATCTAATCTGAACCTCGTCTGGCACAATTTAATGCCATTTCCTCTCATGCTGTTTGAAAGGGCCCAAATACTGAGCCCTGGGGAACTCCAGTAGTAAGCAGCCAGCAGCTAGCTGGATGTAGCTCCATTTCTCAGCACTCCCTGGGCCTGGACATGCAGCCAGTTTTTCACTCAGTGAAGAATGTATGCACCCAAGCCAGTTTACCCAGGAGAATGCTCTGGGAGACAGGTCAAAAGCTTTACAGATGTCTAGATAAGATCCACAGCTTTTCCCTCATCCAGTAAGTGGGTCACTGGTCATGGACAGAGGTCAGGTTGGCCAAACAAGACCTGCCTTTGTAAACTCATGCTGGCTGGGCCTGTTGCCCTGGTTGTCCTGCACATGCCATTTAGTGACACTCAAGACAATCTGGTCCATGGTGTTTCCCAGTACCAAGGTCAGGATAACAAGTCTGTAGTTTCCTGGATCCTCCTTCTGACCCTTCTTGTAGATGGGTATTTGCTAATTTCCAGGCAACAGAGACTTCTGTGGTTGACCAGGACTGCTGGTAAATGATTGAAATAACTGGCAAGTTTTTGGCAGCTCCCTTCTTACTCTTGGGCACATCCCATCTTGACCCATAGACTTGTGGGTGTCTAAGTGATATGACAGGTCACTAATCATTTTCTTCTGGGTTGCAGAGGCTTCTCTTAGCTCCCCATCACCAACTTCCAGCTCCAGGAGCTAGATATCCTGAGGGCCATGGGTTTTGGTGTTAAAGACTGAGACAAAGAAGGCATTAAGTACTTCAGGCTTTTTCTCATCCCCCACTGTTTCCCCCTTCATCCAGCAAAGGATTGAGACTCCTTAGCCCTCCTTTTGATGCCAATGTATTTACTGAAACTGTTTTTGTTTTCTTTAACTGCAGTGCCCAAATTAAGTTCCAGTTTGGCTTTCTTTCTAATTTTCTCCTGGATAACCTCATGACATCCTTGTAGTTACCCCCTCTCCTTCCAGAGGCGAGACACAGTCCTTTTTAAACTGAATTCCAGCCTAAATTCCCTGTTTAACCATGCTGGTCTTTTTCCCTGACAGCATATGGGGACAACCTGTTCCTGTACCTTTGAGAATTCCTCGTTAAATCTTGCCCATCCTTCCTGTACTATTTTACCTATCAGGACTGACTCCCTGGGAACTCTGTCAGTCAATCTCCTAAGCAGTCCAAAGTCTGCCTGGCAGAGGTTCAAGGTGGCAGTTCTGCTGGTGCCTCTCCTTACTTCACCCAGAACTGAAAATTCCACCCTTTCATGGTTGCTGTGCCCAACTTGGCCACTGACCACCACATCACCCATGAGTCCTTCTCCAGTTGAGAGTAAGTTTTCTTCCACACACTCCAGGAATCCCCTAGACTGCCTCCTCTCCACTGTGTTGTGTTTTCAGCAGGCATCTGGCAAGCTGAAGTCCCCCACAAATACAAGGGCTGGAAATTGAGAAACTTCTGCCAGCCTCCTGTAGAACGCATCATCTGCCTCTTCATGGTGGCCAGCAGGTTTGTAACACACTCCTACAAGGATATCTGCAGTGCTGACCTTCCCCTGATCTATAGCCACAGGCACTTAACCATGTCAGCATCCTAAATTCTGTTTAAATGGGATAAGCCTTCTGCTTATTCACAGCATGGTTCAGCTTCCAGTGGTGCTAATAGGAGTCCCTCCCCTGACTTCACTGGGAACTGTGTGAAGCATCAGTCAATATCAACTGCATCTGCTCAAATCAATAACTTTTTGCATTTAGCACTATAAATAGCTGTTGTAATAATTACTGGTTACTATCACAACAGTTTGATGTTGCTATCACAAAAGTTTGAACCAGCAGTTGAAAATCTAGATTAAATTTTCTACTGACTCAACAGTGAAAGAGGCACAGGAAATATTTTAACTCATAAAGGATGGAAGAATTTTGTTCAGCAAACTACATCTGCCACCATTTCCAGCAGCCCCTTTCCTTTCTCTGCTAAGTAGCTTGTCCAAGTAGTCAACTGATACAGTATTGATGAGCTTATGAAAACTGCTGGGATCACAGGATTTTGTAAAACGTGGGGCTACTGCCTCTTGGAATTTTTTCTGCAGTATTCCCACATTCCCCCATATATTGGAGGTTTGTGATCTGTACTTCTCCAGGTCCTGGTCAAACTCAGAGCTCCTGCTTCTCTTGCAACTGCTTGAATCCCTGATCTACTACTGCTGCCACTGCAGGCATCTTTCTTTTACACAGGATAGATTATTTGGTCATTTCCATCATCTTATTTAATGCACTGAATGAATTCCCAGGTATTCTTTCAGCAACCTAGGATACAGAGACCTTTCTTCCAGACCTGAGAAGCCAGTCAAAATGGACTGGTACCAGCTTTGTGCCAAGCTGTTGCTTTTCTCTGGTGGAAAATTTGTTGAAAAGGAGATAGCAAAATTCCTCTGTTTCCAGAGGGGTGCTGCTGAGTGCTCGTGCCAGCATTTCGCATGCCTTCTGGGAAACAGCATAGTCCTCCCTATTTGAGATCTAGGCTAGAACAGAGCACTTATGCTGGCAGCTGTGATAGCTGTGCTGGCTATCAAGTTTCATATCCTGGTTTTCAAAAGCTCTTGGTATAGTCAGCACATGTCAGCCCTTTCAGGTGGTGGTGGTTCAGATCACTGACAGCGATGTGTGATGCTGCAGGGCAGTGCCTGCTCTGAGCCACCCCAGGAGCATTCACCTCTTTCCTTTGACTGCAGAGGGTACCTGGGGTCTCCATCTGTGCTCCTGACTAGTGGTGAGCAGTGTGAATATGTCACTTCTCAAACATCTCAGTGTAAAACCCCATGATTTGGGGTCTAAGAGACACAAAAGAGGGACAGATAGACAAATTCTGTCATCTCACTAGGCTGATATGTTTGGTGCAAGTCAGTCATCTGATTCATTTCTTTTTGACTTGAAAGCCTCCAACTAGTCAGCTGGAGCTAGTTCTTGAGTGAATGCCACAGAGCTGAGTGACACAGGCAAGATGATAAATTCTTCAGACAAGTGGTAGCTTTTCAGTAAAAGCTAAACTGCCTTTCTCCTTTCCAATCCTGTTTTAATTTAATCCAGATTTGAGAAATGTAACTGAGGAAAATAAGTGTTTACTGTGGGTTTTAATTTATGAACCTGGAATGTGGATCTTTTTTCCTTCAAAAATGTAGGCCAGCTGCTGAGCCTAAGACTTTACAATATTGTGCAAAGAGTGGACAGGGATTAGTAAAATGTTCATTGATTCAAGTCATATTTCAGCTGAAGTGTTGTTGCTCTTTATTAGATGGTACTTTGAAGTAGCACTAAATTAAATGTGCTTATATTCCATTAGTTCCTAATGCTTTATGTTTTATCTCTGCTTAGAAGATGGAAATCAGCCTTGGCTCTGTGGTGATTTCTTCAGTCTGGCAGATGTGTCACTTGCTGTCACATTACATCGCCTGAAGTTTCTGGGATTAGCAAGAAGAAACTGGGGAAATGGAAAGCGGCCCAACTTGGAAGCTTACTATGAGCGTGTCGTGAAGAGAAAAGCATTTCACAAAGTTTTGGGACACGTCAACAATATATTAATCTCGGCTGTCCTGCCAACAGCATTCCGTGTGGCCAAGAAAAGGGCTCCCAGGGTTCTTGGCAGCACCCTGCTGGTCGGCATGCTGGCAGGGGTGGGGTATCTTGCTTTCCTGTGTCTTCGAAAGAGATTTGCCAGCATGGTGCTATCGATTAGAACCAGGCAAAATTATTTTTAGACCTTGTCTGTCCCTGGTGGTGAGTGGAGGGCATCTTTACACCCCAGGAAAATATCTTCAATAAAATATAAATGTAGAAGAACGGTTATGTCTGTGATTTAGAACATTGTCACAGAGTAATCATCTCCTGCTGCTGTATAATTGGGCTGGCAATTCTGAGATATTTTTCAAAAATATGTGTTGGGGGAATGACAAAGGAAAGAAGAGACTTTCTTTTCAGCCAAGGGCCTATAACTGGGAGAGTGCTTCATTAAAGTGATTATTGTCTCCTTTACCCAATAGCTGACCTAATTAAAATGCTTTTATTTAATAGCTATGCAGCGATGTGACAGCTTTTCACTGTAGATGAAATGCATTATTGGGCAGAAACCAGCATTGTTAAAATACTGAAAATAGCTCTTTAAATGCTCAGAGTAAGATTTAATTAGAACATTGTGCCTGTTGTGTACAGGAGCAAGTTTCTCAGACAATAACAGACAATACTGATTATTGTCTGTTGGCTAGCAGTTGGACCTTTAAGAAGTGTTAAAAAGTAATCTTGTGAAGCCACTTGTGTCAGTATATGTTCATGCAGCAGTACAGGAAAAGACCTGAAACACGTAAGAACATCAGTCATTTGTGTTCCACACAAGTGAAGTTCTCCAGAAGCATCACTGGACAACAGATACTAGGATTTTGCTGAAATACAAATGGGAGTTAAACACCTGACACTTCTCTTTTGACAACCTTTTGTGCCCAGCTGCAAACTGGCAGAATAAAATCAGACTATCTTGGTGCACATTTGCTGCTTTATTTGGGTGGCTTGATACAGTTGCCTCCATATGAATGTCCTGTGTACCCTTTTGTGTTTCACTCTGAGCACTGGCTATTTTTTGCACACTTCTTGCCAACATTAGCAATTGCACGTGTCTCTACAAAATGCTTGCCCACAATGTGCCACAGCCAACTAGAAAACACAATGCCTTTTTGTATAAGTAATTAAAAATAGTTCACTATCTATCAGTCTGGTTAGGTAGCCTAGACTGAAGGTAAGTCAAGCTGTAATTTAGCAGTCTTTACTTATGGATAGGGGTTGTGTTGATGTAAGTGAAAAATACAGTAAGTTTGGAGACGATTTGTACTGATGATCTTTTGTAAAACTGCACTCTTATAGCACGGAGGAAAGGTGTATAAAATATTTTGATTACTTCCTACTACTCAACAGATGCTGTGAGTTTTATTAGTTTTGAACTGAGCTCCCATTTCAACAAGAAATGTACATTTACCTGAAGATAGAATTTGAATAATTTTTCAGGCAAGAAAAGCATTTGGAAAGGGCTGAAAATTCTCATGACAGTTTAGTAAGACTTTTGTATGCTTGATGAATGTTTGAAAGCCTCAGAATTTTCTTTACAAGTTGTACATAGCTGCCAAGAATAAGGCATAGCTTTAAGTGTTTGCCTGTCAACAATCAGTGCTAACAGGCCCAAGTACGTTTTAGGTCCAGGGCTGGTGGCTGTTGTCTCTCTGTACAATTGCATTTAGGTGTCAAGAAGATCATCTTAAGTTGGTTGGAGAGAACTGAGGCAGTTTCTGTCTGGGCAGTCTCACCATCTAACACATAATAATATGGATAAAATTATTGGATACTCCTGCTTATTATTTAATATTGTGCTGGTTGTCTAGCAAAAGTAGACCAAATCTCATTTTTCCTTTTCAGTAATAAGAAATATCTTACCTAGGAAAAAAAGCGCTTTTTTATTTGTCTAAAAGACAGTTTTATATAATTCTATTTATGATCCAGTGGTTTTCAAGAACTTGTTGAATTAAATGTGCTCTATTTAGAAAAGCTTTATTATCTCTAGAGTGGGTTTAATCCAACAATACTATTAATATACTGGCAGCTTTAACTGAGTTTGTTGTTAGTGTGTTGCAGTTCATCTGCATTTACTTGTAGCTATCAAATTCCACTAAGTTAATAAACACAAAGTAAGACCTGTAACTTAATGCTTCCTTGGCACATATTTCTGTCAGACCACCTGTAAAATGTAATTTGACCAAGTCACAGTAAAATTAAATATATATGGCTTAGCCTTTTTTAGAATGAAGTGACCACCAGATGTCAGTGGTTCTCCAGGACTCTGCTCTGGCGTGTCTCTAAGGCAGGAAAACACTACTTTTCACAGAGAGGAAGTTTGTGATCTCAGCACAAGAGAGTTGTGAGCACTCTCGTCACACTAACAGTCTCTCCAGAGCTCTGGAAACAACTGCATGGTTCCACCACAGGTTTATTCTCTGACATCTGCCACTTATGCTTGTGTAGTTTTTATACTGGGTAAACGAGAAGCCAAAGTTGAAATAATATTTCACATGAAAATGAATGTTACTGAACAGCAATTATACTGCAATTAAACATGCCATCTGCAAGAATGAGCATGGATAAAACTTCTACTGCGGAAAAATTTGGATCCCTGCTTTGATTCACGTCCGTTAGTTCAACTATTTAGTATCCTTATTTTCACTGCCCTGAAGTACTCTGTACATTGATTTCTGTACAGGTGGCAGCAAAAGGCTTATCCATGATTAAATTCCTCAGAATAGGATGAGATTTAGAAGCACATATGCTGCATTTGGCTCTTTGTGCCGGATAGCTTTTGTGCCTGTAAAGTTTCTTTTCAGCTTGGCTTATTTTCTTTCTGGTAGCTCTGTATACTATTCGAATTGGGTACAGAAGTAATCTTCTAGTTTTCATTTACTATTTGCTCTCAAATCATGAATCAGATATAATTCATATCTTCATGTGGGACCCACACAATAAACATCTATTCTAAGAGCACTTCATAGTCTGGTTTATGTCTTCTGTGTCAGTAAAACAAAGCACATTTGAGGATTACACTGTGTTGCTGTAAGGACTCTGATGCTCTTCAAGGAGAGAAGCCCTTGAACACCTTTTAAACCATTTTAACGGTTGCCTTGCATGTATATGGAAATAGCAGTAAAAATGATGTTTTCTTTGGTTGTCTGTCTGAGCTGTATATGTATGGTGTCCAAGGAAAGTGATTTGACAAAGTAAAAAAAAAAAAAAAGTAAAAAAATTAAGGAGGGCAAGGAGGTTTTGTACTTTCAATTAATCCACAAAAACAAACAAACAAACAAAATCCAACCCCACTTTGTTTCTGAGTGTGTCCCTGACTCATTGCTGAGCTGCAGCAGCTGGGGCTCCTTTCTGTAAGGTGCATGACAAGCACATAATCTGTGTCCACACTGACATTGTCCTTGGTGAGACTAAATGGTGTGCCCCATTAAATGTGTGTTAGTCTGGCCATAAATGAAGTGCCCCCCTTTTTTTTCTTGCACTGTTGGAGTCTGTATTGGGCCTCCTTCCCTGCTAAGCAGAGGAATAAATAACAGTACATGAGGCTTGCGTGCATTGACTCTCAGGATCTTGAAAGTCAGGGAAGCTGCTAGGATCAGGTAGACAGCTGGCAGGGTTTGAGTTTCAGGAGATTATGACACCTGTAGTCTGTGCACCAACTTTAAAGTAGCCTTGATGCTTTAGTGTTAATCAGAAGTGTGCACAGAGCTCCTGCAGTGGAAAGCTTATGTCTAAACAAAAAAGAGGCAAAAGAGAATACAAAGATAAGTACAGCAAGTATAAATTCCTTGTCCAGATTCAAAAAAGCCATACATCCATTTTTGCATGTCACATTTTTAAAGGCATCTTTTACTTAAGTCTGAATTTTATAGGGGCAAGGAGCTACTAAGATTTAGAGAGCAGATTGGCATGCCCTAATGCATGGGGATTAGAGAGAGCAGCAGATGGGAAGTAGGTGAAAAGTAGAGGGTCTGGAGCACACCGCTCTGCACTGTGGTGTATGACATTATTGTTTGCTGAGGCCTCCTTGTTATCTCTCTGTTTAACCAATGTTAGACAAAGAGGTGTAGGGTTTGGCTTAGGCAATTTATAAGATGTACTGAGGAAGTCAAAAGCATGTAGAAAAATCCCAAAGAAAATATGCTGGGTTTTGTTCCCTCTTTATAAAGAAATTTTTAGTTTTGGTGCAGTACCAAGTCATAAAGTCAGGCCCTCAAAACTCAGGAAATTCCAGAAGCCAGAGTTCTTACAATACTGTTAACTCACTCATGCAATACTTCAATGGCCTTTTTATTTCTGTTTTTCTTTCTAAGTTACAATCATGGTGCTCAATTTAATGTGAAGTTAAAAATGTAACACCATAAAATAAGCAGTGGATAAGCTTAGTGTTGTGGGAAGAATCTGTTGGAATTTGCAGAGCTGAAGGCCTGAATATTTCTGTGCTTTACATCAGCATTAGTATTTACTACAGTTTTAAGTACTCATCTCATAAATAATTTTACAAAAGTGTGTTGTATAAACTAACACATAATTGCATAAATCAGTATAAAGTAAAAAATAAATATATATATATTATATTATAGTTACTTTCCTGGGAAAGCGGCTAGAAATTATGAAAACAATAGCAAAAGGCCTGATTCTCAGGGTGACAGTGTTCCCCTTTCCTTATTTACTCTGGTAGCATTATAACAGTATTTGAGAACTCTGGTTACCTCATGACTGTAGGGACTTGAGAATATACACAAACATATTTGGTGCTTCATGTCAGCTGATCATCCGGATCAGAATCTGAATGCTACTGCATTTGGACTGAATAGAAAGCTGTAGCTGCTGAGAAACAGATGCCATCCTGAAAATTGCTCATTTAAGGCTTGTTTCAGAAAGGTTCTAACTTCAAGTGTTCAAGCAGATGATGGCTGTGTTTCTGTAAGCAACAGAAAACAGAGCATTCATAGGGCCAGATGAGATGTGAGGTGACCACTGGTTCTGTCACCTGCTGGCTGAGGCATTCACCTCACAGAAAGTGGAGTCCTTCTCTCCCACTTTGTATTGAAATAGGTAGAGCTCAGTGCTAGAGACAAAAACTCCTCCCTCATAGATTCAGGCCCTATGCAGTAGGGTCAGGCTCCCTCTTAGCAGAAAACACATTTGTCTTTACAGAAATCAGAGACCATTCCTTTGACAAAATGTAGTTTGGACATGTGGAGGCTGACTGTCAGTCACTCAGCAACTTGATGGAGTGCAGGGCCTGCCACACATCTTCCTCTTCCAGCTGTCTTTAAAAGCCAGGAGCAGCTGGCTAATGCCAAGCTCTTGGTAAGGATGTCTTCAGGTACATAATGCAGGTTTGGGGGAAGGGAGGGAATTCTAGACTCTGGAGCCTAAGTGAAACCAAGGAAAAACTGGCCAGAGAAGTTCCATCACTCTAACTTGTGGTCCAGCTCTGTGTGGCTTTTCTGCAGGTAGAGAGAGGCTTTTGGATTGCTGCTTCTGAGGACATATTGTTGTAACTCACTTCAACTATTTAACTGAAATCAATGAAAGGAAGAAGAAATATCTGTCTCTGTTGAATACACGGTGAAGCCAGCTTCCTGATACAGATATTTAAGTTGGATCACTGTACAGACAGGTACTGTGAAAGCATATGTTTTGAACCATTTAACTCTCCTCAAACACCTTTACACAAGCCTAGACATCAAACTAGAAAAATTCAAATTTGAGATCTGGATTACACCCCAGATTCAGAGGCAGTAAAAATAGAGAGACCTATTGTTTGAATTTTTAGGTCTTCAAACAGAAATACTTCCAGAGACAAAGATCTCACAGGAAGTCTGTTACAGATGCTTTTTGTCCAAATATTGTGCCTTAAGAATTTGTGCACCCTTCTATTGTACTGAATTAAAGACAGCTCTAAAACACAGAATCCACTAAAATTTACAGAGGAAACAAAATTGGCTGATGTTGCAGTAATGGAGGTATCAAGATTTCAGTTTCTAACAGAGAGCCAAATTCAGATCTGGTATGAGTCATTGCTACGAAAAATGCAGTGGTGCATCTACTTACATGGGATCTGAATCTAATTTTAAAGTCATTATGCCATGAATCACATTTACAACTTTGCCTTGACAAGTTTTGTTTTAATCAACCTATTTGTTACAGAGACAATGAAAGCTGTACAGTACCTTTCTGAAACAAAGGAAATATGCATAACTTAATCTTTTAAAAACTGTGTAAGCTTTGGATATGGGCAGTATATACTGAGTCAAAATTTTTGGAATATGGAGTTATTTTTGGAATAAAGAATTCTTTTAAAACAAGTCCAAGAATGTATGTTTAGGACTGATTCCAGAACAGCATCATAAATTTTTTATTCTTTGGATTTGAAAGAAAACCAAAAATCTATAACTGACTTAATTTTTCTGTTGTTAACTGCCAGTTGTAATTGTGAGACAAGGAAGTTTGAGCAAATAAAAAGATAACACATTTCTCTTTTATGTACATATATGTATAATATACAAAAAAACAACAACACTTCTTTAATTTTCTTAGGTAAAGCATATTGGATAAGAGTTCTGCCTCTTGTGTGTTATAAGAAATCCACAGTGCCTTTTCCATGCAAAGTAAGAGATGGAAATATTCCCAAACTGGCTGGCAGAACAAGAAAATTGGCAGCATTGGCTGAGACTGCAGTTCCACACCCACAGTAGCCCAAAGAAGTGGACATCCAGCAGCAACTGGAAAAGGCTTATTGGCATCCCACAGCCTTCTGTGACAAGTGGGAGGAGAAGCAAACCAAGCTTCAAACCCAGAGAAATGGCTGTGCTTGATGTCAGAAGTCACTCAAGTTGGTTGCAGATAGATGCCAAATGTATTCATAGCATCTTTGTCTAACTTGGAATGAGAGAACACCTTGGTGTTTACACATTATCAATGGCTGTACCAGTTGTCAGTCCAGGGGTAATGTATTGGAGAAAACTTACATATGGGGTTCTGTAATCAGGAAAAAGTTTTGCTTAAATTTGTGTTGAAAATGAATTGAAGATGTATTTGTGAAGAAAAGCATATTCATACCCTGTTCTCAGCAAGGATTAGTTCTGAAATGTGGTCTTTAGCCTCACGCTTCACATTGACATGCTTCAGCACCATGTTATGGGAGAGAAAAGGGACAGGGAAGATAGTAATGGAGACTGAGAAAGAGGACCTGAAAAGGTAAGTTATATTAACAGGCTGATACCCTAAGGTTTATGCTTCATTTGATTTTGTAGTTTGTTGGCTTTTTAATAACAAATAAACCTACATCTGTTAAAGTACTACACTGTGATGTGTGTGTTGCTGTTGAGAGGGAAATGCAATCACAAGATGTTGTCTGTTGATGAAAGCATAGAGCCCTTGCTTTCTGTGCATGAGAGTTTACCTGAACACCTTTGCTGAGGATGAAATATGTGAGGGGGCAAGCATTATTATTACATGGTCGTTGACTCTTTCAGTAATAAGTCTGTTTAACGAGAGATTCTGTACTTTTGTCACAGCTGAAAACACTAATTCAAGATAGCAGTAATTTCCCTGCTTGCCTTCATTAACAATTTATTAGGTATTACAAAATTTTATGGTTTTGCATGTATCATAATTAATCTCACCACACGGCCTTGCCTCAAAAGTAGTTTTGTTCTCCTACACTGCAGTCCTTCATCTCATGTTTGTTTGTACAGGACTGGTTCTAATCTGGGCTGTTTGTTGTATAACCTGCAGTTCCCCAGGCTCCTGCTGGCTGTGGGCACTTTGTGTAATGTTTCATCTTAGAACCGTGGAATCGTTTAGGTTGGAAAAGACCTTTAAGATCATTGAGTCCAACTGTTAAGCCAGCACTGCCAAGTCCACCACTAGGCCATGTCCCCGAGTTTAACATCTACACATCTTCAAATACTCCCAGGGATGGTGACTCAGCTGCTTCCCTGGGCAGTTTGTTCAAGTTTTTCCCAATAGCCCAAGAAGCTCCCCTGGTACAACTTGAGGCTGTTTTCTCTTGTCCTATCACTTGTTACTTGGGAGAAGATACTGAACCCTGCTGTGCATTGCTACCACCTGCTTTCAGGTAGTTGCAGGTCCTCCCTGAGACTCTTTTTCTCCAGGTTAAACAACTACAGCTGCTCCTCATAACTTGTGCTCCAAACCCTCCACCAGGTTCATTGCCCTTCTCTGAACACCTTCCAGCACCTCAATACCTTTCTTGTAGTGATGGACCCCAAACTGCCCACAGTATTTAAGGTGTGGCCTCACCAGTGCCAGGTACAGGGGGGTTATCACTGCCCTAGTCCTGCTGGCATCACTGTTTTTGATACAGGACAGGGTGCCATTGGTCTTCTTGGCCACCTTGCTTGTTGAACTCAAGAAAGCAGAGAATTTATCAAGCTTTATATGCTCTGAAACATGGTTCCTGGTAATAGTAGCTGCTTGGCATCAGCTGTAATTGATACGACAGATACTTTTGGTACTGACTTGCTTTCCATGAGGAAAACATATGCATATTTTCAACTTATTTCAACACTTTGGGCTCCAATTCCGCCACTTATAAATATAACCAAAAATTTTGTGTGGCAATCTCCATAAGAAAAGGATGATTTTTCAGACATTAAATGACAGAGATACATTTAACATCATGAATACTTCATCTGTAATACAATGATTTGTTTGAGAATGCCTGGTAGAATTAATCAGTTTACTTGTCAAAACCTGTCAGAACTTACAGCTCTCACCTGACTCAGTAAGACTGTGGGCACTTAGGACATCTGGATCAGGTCCACATTATGATATATAATGTACTCCTTGTAGGCAGGTGAGGTTTAGAATCAGGTCATTTTCAAATGTAAAATTCCTTAAACCAATTGCTTATATGGGCATATCTGAGAGACCACAGTATGGCAGGGATTGGTAGATTGACGATTTACCTAAAAGCAGATGTTTCACTTTACAAAAATTTGTGGAAAATTTAATTTATTTTAAAGTTGCACTGACATTTTTTGTGATTTATCTTTCGGTTCTCATGTTCAGACAATCTAAACATAGTATTAAACCTTTGCCAGGTAATTCACTGGGTATCAACTAAATTTTTTTATCCACAGATCTTACTCAACTAATTCAAGTGGTCTGGTTAAGAAGTATTTTAAAGTACTTGGCAATAGTATTTCCATCATTCTGCCATTGTTCCAGAACATCACCTGGTGGAAGGCTCTACAGAAAGCAAATGCTTACTTCTCTAGTTTGTACCTTTAAAATTTTCATTCCTGCACTTGTAAAGAAATATTGAACAAAGGCTAGATTAAAAAAAGAAACCCAAAGCATCAGAAGAGCTATTTAGCTGTTTGGTCAACATGAAGTGACTCCTTCCTCAAGCTGGAGGAAAGGTCAGTAAGCTCCTACATGTACTATTTCTTTTTCTTTGTGTTACATGTGAGACGGCTAAATTTCAGATGAATACAAGTGGTGGAATTTTCCTTTCTAGCTCAGACCTGCCAAATGCTTAGGGAGTTTACTTGTCTACACTTGAATTTTTGCTGATGAACTGTGGTCACTGTGCTTCATCGAAAGGAGCTCAGTACAAGTACATGGCTTATGGTCAACAGTGTTTGGGTAAGACATTTGCATAATTTTCTCAAGTGTCAGTGACTCCACACTGTTTGCCTAAGTAGCTTTAAGAAAACATTAGGTGATTTTCCAAATGGTAGTCCCTCTGTTTGAGTATGAACCTTAATGGCCATGTTTAAAACAGGGAGTTTTTATATATGATAAACTATTTTTCCTTTAATCTCTGGAGTCTGAATGATTTGGTGTATACAGAGGAAGAGAAGGTATGGTTCCTGAAAAACATTTTTTCCAGACCTTTAACAGAAACAGCACAACAGAGAAGGATGAATGAATAGCCTCTGCTCCATAATTTCAACTAAAACTATCTTCTGATAACCTTTGACATAACTAACAATAACAAGAGATATTTTATTCCATGAATTGGGCCTAAATCCTTAAGCTATTAGTTAATGCTGGTTGCACTTTGGCCCTATTTGGATGCTTCCTTGTATTTTGAAGACACTAGAGAGCTTTTAATCTTCATGGAGTGATCTTGATACATTTTTTCTTCTTCCCTAATACAACAGTTGACATCCATAGTATTTGGCAGTCTAAACACAATGTTTAAGACATTGTCAGGTCTTTTGAACTCCTCTTTTTCCTACATTGATATCCAGGGAAAACATAGCATAGACTATGGAAGTACTGAAATGTGTTACCTTAAATTCCCATCTTTGTGTCTTTATTAAACTTATGTCTTCCACCCTCCTTTTCACAAGCCTTTGTAAGGTCCATTTCAAGGCCATACCCAAGTTATTGTTTAGTTGTGGAGACAGAAAATATAAGGTTTTGGAAACATGGCCTCCTAGTTTATACTCAGAAAAGTCTTGGCTCTTTGCACAGGTTAGTTTGAAATCTGCTACCATGGAAGAAACCCATTTCATTTATCACATAAAATCATATCTCCTTCCCCTCCAATAAAACTCATCTGTTGTCAAAATTTTCTGCCAGTTTGTGTCTTAAAATAAGTTTGTTTTTTTGCCCTCCATCATTTATTGCAAAAATAAGCATAACCTTGGTTTTCTGATGATTAAATTGTTGAAACTAAGTTATTTCCAAATTTCATAGCTCAGTTGTACCAAATCTACCCAGTGATCCTTGGGTATCACTAATGTTGTTACAGTTTAAGCAAGCTTTCCTTCTTCCTGGTGTACATTCCCATTATGTATCTATATGCAATAATTACCCTATAAAAATAGCAGAACAAAATAGTAAACTGATCTATTTTACAGGAGAAAAGAAAATTTCCACAGGATGCCCTACCTCAATAAATATTTTCCCCAAAGGTGAGATTGTAAGCAAATACCAGTACTTGGAACCCTTACTTTCAAAGTGTGTTTACTAACTAAAAGTCTGTTATACAGGAGGATACAAGTGAGAGCAGTATTCAGTGCAAAGCCAGCATTTTCTGTAACGTGGTAATAAAGTTAAAATACTTGTGAAAAAAAAAAAGAAACCAACAGAAAACAAAATAAATCCAACCCACAAAAGCCTTAAAAACCCTTTTAGAAAAACAGTTCAGCACAAATGAATTCTCTTAGCAATGATAAATAAATAGTGATTTCATGACACTGTTTATTTACTGTCATTAGGATTTTATCTTGGATCAAAATACGTAAACAAACACACAACTGCACCAGTTTTGGAATTAAATACAGGACTGGTATTAAAATTATAATTCTTGTTGATACAGAGTATAATCCAGCCAGAAACTTAAATTAAGGTTGAATCACAAGCCATCCGTAGTGCTATAAACACCCTTGCTGTATGTAGAAACTCAGTCACAAGTGAGTTCTCCTTGTTCAGTTCTTATTTTTGTTAGAAAAACACATTTACTCATCCCATTTATTTCATATTGTTCTAATTATCCCCACAATGCAATCATTCACAAAAGGCATTCTTGACCACGAAGAAAACTGCGATGAATTATTAAAATAAAAATTGTAATTTCAGAGTCTACTTTTGAAAGCTTCTCTCTGGCCCAGAAGATGACATCATGTGTCAGTGACATTGGCAGCTTTGGAGTACTGTACACCAGCCATGACAAAATAGTTTCAGTCCTAGTTTAGCAATAAATTATATTACTATGTAATTAATTTCTAGATTATCAGAAACCATTAATACTTCTTCTCAGTAACCCTTTCTGAGGCCATGGGGCATCAGCTGGGACCACTGAATAAGCCTGAACTTCTCAGGAGTCTTGAAGCTCCTGCTGTGGAGAGTCTCTCCAAAACCACAGCAGGAGCTGGGTGACCATGGGAGAACCATGTCCCTGGGCTGGGTGATCATGGGACAACCACATTCCTTTGCTTGATCTCGCTGTTAAGAAAGTGTCATTTTTCTTTTGCCCTTCAATTTGGCCATTTCACAGATGCTTTGCTGGCCGTGAGTGGCAGGGTGTGGGCAGCAGGAGGCTGTGGGGCTGGGAACTGCGCTGTGCCAGCCACAGATGGTTCTGGGACATGAACACCCTGCTGTGTGCCACAGCTTTGAGAAGCTGGAGGAGCCCATGGTCCCTCAGCAGGTGCGTTTTGGAATCAGAATAGAGCATATCCCACCCCTAAGGGACTGTGGCAGCAGGACACCTATGCTGGGGCAGGGACACTCCTGAGTAACAACAGAGCTCTACAGGAAAAGGCTCCAGATGTGTTTCTGGCCAAGGCTTTCTCTTTCTGCAGCATTGCAGACACTGTGCCCAGTGATGCATGTGCTGAATCCCTGCTGCCAGTGGCACAGCAGCTGCAGTCACACACCAGCTGAGGATCGAGCACCTTGTGCCAGTCTCCACTGCCCTGGTGTCCCTGTGCTGACTGGGAACTGGCCAGAGAGCACAGGGCTGTGTGTCTCCCTTTGATGGAGAGCCAATGTTGTTTGGGCCAATGGGTCAGAAATTCTGGGGGTCAGCAAATCAAACCCCAGCATGTTTATTCACGGGCCCATGAGCTTTGCTCAGGTTTGAATTTAGTGCAGTGGGTTAAGAAGCACAGGTCAGACTCACAAGAAGAGGCATGTCTGGCAAGGAGCACGTTGTCAGAAAACAGTTATCACTGTTAAGTGTATGGATGAATAGAAAATTACTGCTTCTCCAGTTCTTTTGCTGTGCCAAGCTGTTCCCTCTTGGCTGTACAAAGGAAAAATGCTATTTCCTAAAAGGTATTTTTGTAATGAGAAATCTGCACAGCATGGCTTCATCTATGAATACTTAAGATTTAATAAAATACAGAAGTAAAGCACATTTGTTATCTGTACATCATTACAGAGTAGGTATAAATATATTTTTCAATATGTGACTGTTTTGGAATTTCTGCAGTTGAATTAGATTGCACTTCAAGGACCTATTCTCATTAAGTATTTTCCACTATGGACATTGTGAAATATTTGTTTTTTCAGAGTTTTAGAAAAACTACAATATATTTAACAGTAGAAAGTAAGAAAATAGTCACTGGGTTCAGATTCCTTTGGATATTGTGCTTTGACGAGTGAATTTTGTTTTCTCTTTGTTTTGTGGAACAAACGTATGTATAATCCTTCTCTTCAAAAGGAAAAATAGTATTTCATTTTAGTGACATATAAATGAATCTCACAACCTGCTTTTAAAACCTAACTTATGCCTCTATTTCCACGATGCCCCATTTATTATGTACATGGTGCCATTTTCAATTTTTTACTCCCTGTGGATTTCTAACTCTTTCTCGTCAAATTTTTCTGCGAATCAGCACATGACTTGCCCCTTCCCCAGTCCAGTCCTAGGTGCCTGGAAGACACCAGACATTGGGATATGGAGCTGTGTTCCTGCTTCTGCCCACTCCAGTGCAGTTAGTTCTAGCTGGGTTATACCTGGGGCACTCCCTTAGCTGAGGAAGGATGATCTCCCTCCCCATGGGAAAGTTTAAAGAGCATGTATTGAGCAGTGTTGCAGATGCAAACACTGTTTCCACTTAAGTAAAATTAAAAAAAAATGTGCTTTTTTCATTCTGTTTCATCATACACAACTCACAATGCAAGAAAAATACAGTTAGAAACCTCACATTTTTACATGCTGAATTATCTGCAGAATTGCAGTTTTTTTATTGAAGTTGACAGGTAGTGAAGAGGGTTTTTTTTTTTTGTAAAAAAAAATCGAGATTTTTGGGGGTTTTTGGAAAAAAAAATATTGGGATTTTTGAAGGTTTTTTGTTAAAAAAAATTGAGATTTTGGGTTTTTTTTTTTTGTAAAAATACATCTATAATTACACGTATTGTTTCTGATATCAGGTATGGTTACAGCTGCTGCTTGAAAATTCCTAAACACTGCAGTATTTGAGTGAAGAACCGTAGGACAAGTAAATAATGAATCATTAGGAAATATTTTAAAAACATGATTGTGACAGCTCAAAAAGAAAAATCTTTGGACTCATGTATAAAAGGTAGACCAGACACTACTTTTTAAATGATAAATTTATTATCAGGTCAGTGATTTAACAGGACATAAAAATAACTACAAAAGAAATAAGTAAAAACAAAATGGAAAGACTATCCTACCTTCTCTCTTCATATTTAGTCTTACCAATTTGTGTAATCTGATGGAAGATTTAACAAGGTGTGTGAATGATCCAAGTCATCAGTCTTAAAATGGGAACACTAGAGGGATGGCTGCTCCAGTAGAACATGATTTTGAAATTGAGATATCTTTTATAAGCCAGAATGGATCATTTTAATGTCACCTGTGGTAAAGCATAAATCTTCTTACTCCTTCATCTCTTTCCTCCTGTGATACATATGACATTTGTTATCTCACATGTTTGACTAAACCATTCTCATCTAACTAGCCATAAATTTTCCAGGAAACAGACCATCCCTTACTTCCTTGGCTGTCCCATTTCCAGTAGTTAATTGCACTTCTTGAAAATGAAGATCTGAATCTATGTATTTGAAGTGTTTTAGATTATCATCTTCCACATTTAAATAAGCCCAGCTGTGCTTAAAATCACTTCAAACCCACTCAGCTGAATGAGCATGAAACCACACAGATGCTTGTCCCTAAAACAGTGACTTCCACGTCCAGGTCAAGCTCTAATATCCAGTGATGGATGAGGAGCTGCAAAAATAGTTAATGAATACACTGTGTTGACATGACCGTTGGGATGACTGTTGGGCTGTTTGTTTAGTTAAACACTGGGCTGTAAGAAAAGCAAATGAAGAAAAAACTGCCAGAGATAAGCTATGTCTTGGTAAACATTTAAAGACACAAAACCAAGAGAGACAGGGCTTGACCTCCCTCTTAACTCCTTCTATGAAAAGAAAGCCCAGAAACTGAAAAGAGTCTGGGCTTAGAAGGTATCTCACTTGATCTACAGAACAGATAAGTCTTGTGAAGAGAGGAGAACCAGGCCATGACATAACATCTGTTCCAGTATTTGTTGTTTTAAAGCCCATTTTATGCTTTGCATACGAAAACAAGCCAATGAACATCAGAGAACAGAGGCTATATTAGGTCACTTGTCTTGAAGAATTGTCTCAAGCAAATGCCGAGGAAAAAAAGATAAGGTTAGAGGAATGGCACAATGAAAATTGCTCTGAGAAAAGTCCCAGCTAACAATGGCTTGTGGCACAGGGACTTCCTGAGGCAGAAATTTCTTGTCAATGTACATGTCAGTGTCTTACTACAGCTATGTATGCTTCTGTCACTATCCCGTGTCAAGGAGTTTTGTAACTTACACATTTTATGCATAAATTCTCTCTTTTTGATTGTTTTGTGTCTTCCACTTGATGATTTAAAGGCCCTTCACACTTGCTAGGGAAAAAACAGTGAAAAAATATTTCAACATCTGTTGACAGCAACTTCAAATACTGAAAATTACTTCAAAGAAGTATTTCTGTCATTTTGAGGGCCTTCAGGCTCTAAGCAGATACTCAGCCAAAAGACAGAATTGCAAGTTTTGTATCAAGTGAGTCCTACTTATGGGTAGGCCTTTATATATATATCTATACCTGGAATTTGGGCTACTCATCACAAAACTGCAAATTCCTTTTTCAGGAGCAGTAAAACCTGGTATATGATACATAAAGATATGCCCCTTGAGAGACCCTGAAGAGACAGAAGCTTTGAGGACCATTCTTCTAAGAAGCATTTGGACTGGATAAAGTTGAAAATGGGTTCTTTAATGAACCTCTATTACTAGATCATCACTTGTAGATAAAAACAAAATTCACATTAATATTAGCAATGAAGTATTTGTCATTTGTTTCTATTAATAAAGTGAAATTTTAGCCTAGTCTCTGTTATGAGTTGAAGGCAATGGTTTATGATGTTAGTGACCAATAAAAATAATGGACTGCTTTCCTTCTTATGACATACCTCCTAAGTCATAGGTAGGCAGCCAGCAGCTCCTGTTTATGTGAGTATAACTTTCCAAAACTCAGTGAAGTTAGCCCAGATTTTCACTAGGAAAACTGAATTGATATGGCCAGTTGAATTCACTCACATTCTTTTAATCTAGTGTCAAGGCATCACCTCATCTTACTCTTTCACCAGAGACAGGATTTTCTAAGAGCTCTTTGCAAACAACAGAGTCATTTAAAAGGCTGACTAACAGGTGTTCCAACAGTGGCTACAACTTCTCTGTTAAGATCTGACATTCCTTTACACTAGTTTGGGACCAAATTCTCTCTAATTCTCTCTAATTGTCTCTCCCACCTGCAGCTACTAGCTGAAGCAATCAAGTCCTATGTTGTTTATAAGGAAATGGTTCCTTCTTTATTTTGTGGGTGATCCCTTAAGTCCTTGCAAACAAACCCATACATGTTCTATTTTCCCATGACAGCTTGAGTTAAATTGAAGTTAATGTAACCTATAATAATTTCACTGTATTATATTTCTCCATGCCTGAATGTTAACATTATAACTAAGAAATAACTAACAAAAGCCAAGATATGCTTTATTACAAGATACAACTTCCTCCCTGCTTTGGAAAATACACTAGAGTGGTATGATGTTGTTTTGTCAGCATGTATTTCCTTTATCCCATTTTCTGCTAGTGTTTATGAATGGAGGGAAATTTGGATTTTAAGCAGAAATTTAAAAATGTATACCCTATCACTAATTGTCAACATGCTCTCCCACTGTACCCTGGTAAGAGAATATAATTGCAGTGCTGTAGTAATTATTTCTGCCATGGCATGTGAGAATAACACTGGTTTATACTTCAAACTTTTCTCCCTTTCTCAAATGGAAGATACGAATATTTTGTTTTCTTTTTCTCATTGATATATCTTATTTAAAGGAAAAAGAAAAATATATTTCTTGTTCTCTTCCAATGCTGGGGTAAATTTATTTGTACTTGATTCTCATTAGTCAACTTGATAGCAAGTAACACCAACAGCTGGCAACAAACGAAGTACTTTTATTTCCTTGGAGATAGTTATTGATAGACTTGACTGCTCATAAGGATAAGGCTCATTAATGATTGCATTTTGCTGTTAAATTGAAAAATTACTTCACTTGTACTTTCTGTACCTTTTGTGGGGATATGCAAATTTATAAGCAATATATCAATATATCAGAAGTCTAAGGTGACATTGGAAAAAGTCAGTTTAGAATTGATGTAGGTGAATGCAAAGAATTCTTCAACCTTTTTTCTTCCATTTTTTTTCCTTTTTAGTCTGAAGAATGCTTTGTCTTCCTCTGATAAACCAAAGAATGAGGCAAACAAGTGAGACTGCAAGTGGTGCATTTCAAGAATGCTTTTTAAGAAATCCTTTTATCAAGATGGGTGTTGACTATTTATGGGTTGAAACCAGCATGTGATTAAAAGAAAATATCATGTTAGAAATTAAATAGTCTTCCTAAATGCGGCAAGGTCAGGATCACACATTTAAAAAGAGATATTTTCCCTCAAATTGTCACAATCTCACTGGTTTTCTTTTCAATCTGCACATATTCCATGGACAGTAAATGTTTTCTGTCTTCACTTATTCATCTTAAAGATGTTCCCTCACAGAAGGGTAAAGTTTAAGTAAGCGTAAATGTTCTGAGGTCTTAGATCCTGACCTGAAAAATGCCACAAAAAGCTATAAAATACTTATCTTTGCCATACAATCTTTGCCAGTTTATATCATCTTTTTGAATTGAAGTTACCATCAATGAAACCAAGCTTTGGTTTGGAAAACCATAATTTCAGAGCAAAGAGCAGGAACATGTGGTGTTCGAAAGCGGTCAAGTTCTCTGATACTTATCAACAGCAACACTTTCTTGGAGAGAAAAATGATAAATGAAAATTCTGCACTGCCTTCCAGGAAGGGTTCAGCTCCTCTGAAAAGGAACATAAGTTCAGCAAGAATCACTGATGAGCCAAGGGAAACATCTGTGGTTAGTTAACATGGTACAGATTAAACAGAGTAATTCCAAGATGATGATAATGCAGCTGAATGATTTCAAACCAGCATTTTAATTAAATTCCTTACAGCAAAGGACTTGCAACTTTATAATCTTGCAGCATGTAAAGAAACAACGGTGAAGAAAAATGAAACAACAGATAGGGGATTTTTCTTAGTCAATTTCTTAATTCACTGTTGACATGTTTTTAGTTCATACCTACATACGTACTGACTAAGGGACTGTGTGCTAGAGATTTCAGTTTCTTAAAATCTCTTTCTAGAAGGGCTAATGTGTAACTCAGCCTTTTTTACACCTAGGTCATTATAATTCTGTCCAAGGCCTCATTGTTTAGTTTAAAATATGTATCTACTGCACAGAAGGCTTATTTTACCCCTGAGAAAAGTAGTCTTCTTTTTATTCTCTATTTTGTGGGTGCTGAAACTAGTTCAGCATCCTTAATCTGAGATGTGGAAGTGGGAATCTCCTTGGGATTCTGCTGTACAAAAAATAAACTGTCTAAATACAGTTTTTTTTGCTTGTAGTACTCTTGCTTCACATACACATTGAGATTTCCTCTGTTTTTGCTTTTCATTTATAATCTTCTTTTCCTATAATCTTTGAGTTCAGTAATCACTGTTTGCTGGAGTTTTTGCAACCACCTAAGTGATGGTCATGTCCTAGACATTCCAGGACTCAAGATGAATTACAGTGCTTGCTTATCGCATCAGCTGAAAGGCAGTATCCATTTGGGGGAGTGTTCCCAGCCCATCTCAAAAGCAAACTGAAAAATTCCCTCAAACTGTGATGAAGATCTGCTCAGTTGGTCAGAGCATGGTGCTAATGTGCTAATAGTGCCAAGGTTGTGGGCTCAACTCTTGTATAGGCCATTTACTTAAGAGATGGTGCTTGTGGGTCCCTTCCAACTTAGAATGTTCGGTAAAAGATGTTCAAATGAACACAATTAACACAATTAAGATAGAATTTGAAAGTTGTTCCTGGCCTGTTCCTACAGTTCATTTGAGGCACTTTATTTCACTGAAATGTGGTAACTTAACCTGGTGTTAGAGTCTTATGATAAAGAAAGTGAGAGTCACATGGAGTAAGAACAGTCCAGCTGTTTCCCCAACAGACTTGCTTACTTGTCAAACCATAGTACCTAATATGATGAGGGGTGAGCTGAGGATGTCTTTCACTAGTGCATTTGCCAATCCACACAGTGTTTTCATCAGAATTCCCACTTATTTTTCCTTTTAAGAATGCCTCAAAACTTCTGTTATTTTCTTCTCATTTAATGCAATGTTCTGCAGTACTGCATGTCCCTTTGTGTCCTGTCCTCTGATGAAACTACCATGCTGATGATGGCAGATTTTCTCAATAGATCGTCAGACTGCAGTGTCCCAGGAGGAAATGCAATTTGGATGTACCATCACTGCACTTAGATCAATCTTTTTGTGGTTCATGCATGTGAATTCTCCTAAAGAACATTGTTTTACAGGACACATATAAACATTCATTTGAACTCACCCATAACATGGCTGTTGTCCTTTTTCTGATGATCACGCTTGTGGACAGTTGAAGATGGTTCCTTATTTATTAGTGCATGACATTAACTTGTTGTGTGATATTTTATATTTTATAGCATTTGGCTTATTTGTAACACCTTTGAATTTCATTCTGTTGTATGTTGGTGGTTAATTCAAGTCGTTGCCTATTCTCTGATAAACCTGTTAATTTTGTATCCTAAGATCAAAGGGAACATGAATATGGATACAATGGATGTAATGCATGATTTCATTACCTGAAAAATGAGTTAAGTGACTTCATGGAGCGGTAGAGGCTGGAATCTTTATTTTGATGAAGAAGGAAGGGCAATACAAGTATACCCTCTATCCAGAGTTACATGAGAGCATGAGAATCCCGGGTAGGGCCCACATTCGTACTGTTGTGAGCAATACAACTATGAACAATAAAACCTTTTTTTGGCCCTGTACACATCCTTTAATCCTTATCCCTGAACCCTTGGATGTGGCCCTGAGCAGGAAGTTAAACGTTTGCGTAGTACAGGTGACATACAATAGCCTGAAATCTGACATTACCTGTTCTGTTGTGAGATCTCTTGGCTTGCTTAGGTAGAATCTTTAAGAAAGTTAAAAACCTGTGAAAAAATTTAATCCTTCCCTCCAAATCAGTCTGCTGTAAATTGATTTGTCTAATGTCCCCCTACTGAGGAAAAGTTTTCATAAAAAGCAATCATTTGTCATCAGTCTTGGCTAAGTGGTGAGATCCCAGGTGACAGAAAGTTAGCTAATGTAACGCTCATCTACAAGAGCTGGAATGAAGATCCAGGGCACCGTCAGTCTGACCTTAGTGCTAAGGAAGATGAAAGAGCAAATTGTAGTGAGTGTCGTCACGACACATACAGGACAAGGGGATTTGGATCAGTCAGCCTGGGTTTATGAAGGTTTCTGAAGGGCAGGTCCTACTTGAGCTTCTGTGACAAGTGAGTGGAGGAAAGACTGTGGGTGTTGTTCACCTGGACTTCAGGAAAGCATTTGACATTATCTTCCAGAACATTCTCCTGGAGAAAATGGCAGCTCATGGCTTGGAAAGGTACACTGGTTTCTGGATAAAAAATCTGGCTAAATATCTGAGTCCAGAGCATGGTGGTGAATGGAGTTAATATCCACTTGAATTTTGGTGGGAATGTGTATCTGCTGGAGGGTCAGAAGGGTCTAGATAGGCTAGATCAATGGGCCAAGGCAAATTGTAAGATATCCAATAAGGTTAAATGCTGTGTCCTGCGCTTGGGTCACAACAACCCAAGGCAGCACTACAGGCTGGGGACAGAATGGCTGAAAAGCTGCCAAGAAGAAAAGGACCTGGGGTTGCTGGTCAACAGCAACTGAACATGACCCAACTGTGCCCAGGTGGCCAAGAAGGCCCATGGCATCCTGGCCTGTGTCAGCACAGTGAGGCTACTCCTCAAGAACTATGCTCAGTTCTGGGTCCCTCACTACAAAAAAAAAAAGACTTTGAGGTGCTGGAGAGTGTCCAGAGAAGGGAAACAGAGCTGTGGAGGGTCTGGAGCACAAGCCTTACAAGGAGTGGTTGAGAAAGCTGGGATTGTTTAGTCTGGAGAAAAGGACTATCACTATCACTGTCTACAGCTACCAGAAAGCAGGTTTTAGTCAGGTAGGGATCCCAGGTAATAAGTGAGAGGATGGGAAGAAATGGTGTAAAGTTGCAGCAGGTAGGTTTAGATAGGGTATTATGTTATTAAGCAAAATGGTTGTCAAACATTGGAACGAGTTGTCCAGGGATGTGAAGGCTGAGCAAGGTTCTTAGCTTGCTTGACTCTCACTTTATCATAGGACTCCAACTCACTGCTTAGAGTGCAAATTTAATAAAGATTAATATGCAAAAGATGTCTTTTTATGTCAATATATAATTGATTTATATCACTTTGGTTTTTTTGAAGCTCATTGTGTGGAAAATAATTGCAGATTGAAGTGAAGTAAACTGTAATTTGTGCCAAAGGGAATAGAAAACCAGTAATGCTGATAATACTGGCCAGGCCAGGGTAAACTTTGGCACTTGATGGTTGAGTTTATTTCAGCAAACCCATTATCTGACTTTCAATAACTCACAATGAAAACCGAGATCTGCAGGGGCAATTGCCATTTTTCTATTGTTTTATTTAATTGATAGGTTCTGGTGAATGAGAAGTGCCTGGTATTTTTGCTGTTGCATTTGTTGCACTACTTCTGGTGCAATACAGTTGTACCAAATGCTACCAAGAACTATTTGACTCTGAGGAAAATGACTTTACTTTCATATTTGCTCTAGTACTCGCATATGAAGTATCTTATGTTCTGCTCCCCACAGCTGTGGAGAACTAAGGTCAGATGAGAGCAGTTGGAAGTGCTCAGAGCAATCTGGAAGAAGCAGGAGATGATCCTATGGGTCAACAGGGGTTTTCTAAGCTTTGTTGTGTCTCTCATTCTTTCAATCCTACCAGCATTCCTTTTTCCTTCAGTCTAAAAGTCAAAGCACTGAGAGTAAAGGTTCTGAAGGCAGCTACCACAAACACAAAAGTTTATTGCCATTTGAAATCCTGTTGGGAAACAGAGCTTTAAATTTAATTCTTGGAATGTCTGGAGACATGTTTTTCTACTCAAGACTAAGCAGGAGTTCAGGTATACTCCTGAGAGAGCTCTCCTTTCCTGAACTGAGTCAGGAATACAGACTTGTTCATTTGGAGATTGTAATTAGCTCACAGCTGTAGTACATTAGAGCAATCTTTTACATTAGAAGTCCCATCCTGGACACTCAATGTCTTTCTGATTCATTCTTTATTTCTTTAAGCAGGTAATTTCAAATCACTGTCTAGTTTTACCAATGTCTAGTATTACAAAAATGTGTGTTTCATGACATCCCTTCACAAAAAACCAAACCAAACCAAACTAAACCAAACCAAAAACAACCAAAAAGCCCTCCAAAAACTTCATGTTTCTTAAGCTGCTAATGACTGAATGCATACAATGGGTATGCTTTAGCTTCTCCACAGCAGCATGCTGAATTCCCAGGCAATGCTGATGGAGTAATTCTTCTTCTTGGGTGGTTTAAGTTTGAAACCGACTGTAAATTTTAGAGAACCACCTGAGGCATGCAGTAATCATACCAATATGCACTGTCTGGAGTGTTTTATTCCTTGATTGCTGAATTTTTTGCTGTATGCCTGGGAAATCAACTGATCTGGATTTGTTCAAAGTTTTAATTCATACTGAAATATTTCTTTATATTATTTTTAATATTATAAGTAATGAAATCCTGGGTCTTACTACTGAGAACACCTTTGTTATGCAAAATATGTAATTTTTATTCTTAGTCCTTGCAAGGACTAGTAATATTCAAATAGCATGCAGTAGCAGCAGAAGTCATTTGGGAGTAGAAACCTCAAAATGGCACTCAAAAAATACCCCAAAATTAAATATAGATCGATAACTTGTTTTTTGAGCATTGATTGTGTGTGAAGGAACAAGGTAATGTTTTCAAATGTAATTGAAGCTCTGAGAGAGCCAATCTGAGAATAGAGAAATTAGATGATTTATTATTATTATTGTTGCTGTCGTTGTTGTTGTATTCTAGTGTCTATGGAAATGAGTGCTTCTATGAGTTCAGTGTTGATTTCATGAGGAAGAGGCTGTTGGAATTCACATTATCTATTCACTGTGTTAGGTATGCCCATAGAGCCCTGTGGTTGAGCAGTTACCTCCAGAAAGGCCTGGATGGAGGCTGATAGAGGCTGATAGGATCATACTGCACTGCCTACAGAGAATGCCAAATAAGATGAAGCAGTGTAGGAGAATGTTGAGGTATGCCTGAAGAGGGGTAGAGAGCAGGAAAAACAGCAAAACCACCTAGGAGAGATTATAAGAAGGGGAAAACTGCTTGTTTAGCTTGGAGGTCTGTCTAGATGTGAATCTAATTTTATTTTAAAGATTTGATTTCAAATGGAAAATTTGAATGTGGAGTGTTGATTTTGTGCCAAGGGCTTGGTTGAAAGTGTTATTCATAAAGCTGGGAGGGTGTCATTATCCAATGAATGGCTGTTACAGAGCAACAAACTTTTACACAGAAGCTTAGGTGAGGAGGAACTTCTCAGGGAAAATGTATAGGGAAAAGATCAGAAGGAAATTTGAAACAGAAGTTCATTTTCTGAGGAAGGGTCCAAAAACCTGGACAAAGGAAAGAGAGGCAGGCGTTATTAAAATCTTGTTCAGATATTTGTCTCTGAAGGCTGCAAGAATAAATTTCTAACTCTTAAATCTAGGGGGGAACCATTAGAAGGCAGAGTGGTGAACTGTTGGGTTTCTTCTATAGCCTTTTTATTAAGTTCTTCCGGGAATTCAACATCAGTTTTGGTCTACAAAATGTCTGCTCATTTTCTAAAATGAAATACGTCTCTTAGGCTCTTGGGTATGATAGCATTAAAATTACACAGTCAAGCCTTTTGAAGCAAAAAAACCACAAACATGCAAACAAACTAAAAATCCCCAGCAAACCCCCAGAATTAAAACACTTTGTTCAGCCTTAATTTATCTCTTGTACATATGCCAAGATAATCTTTAATCATTCAATTTTCTGAGGTCCCAGCCAGGAAGTCCCTGTCCTGTTTCTACAGCAGCTTTTTAGCTCTCTCCTGACAAAGTACTGGAGAGACAGCACAACACGGTTCTGATATCACTGGGAAATCTAGTGGCTATTGCAAATTAACAGCATCAGAAGATTACAGCAGTGATAATAATGAGAGACAGCGCTGAAGGCAAATGCAGCCCTCACAACCATAGCAGCTTGTGCTCACAGCTGTGTCCCACCTGAGCCTCTGCTTTTTGGGGAGAGCTGACTTTGAGCCTGTCTTGGAGCTCCCTCTGGTGCTTCACTGCTCCAGCGCAACGCAGAATTAAACTCGTGACACATGTCCTCAAGAAAGGGCTGTTTTGGAATGAGTCTCATTAAACAGAGCTAGCTACAACAAAAAGTCTTTGCACCCTCTGATTTAAATTATTATACCTGAAGGAGGGTGGATTTTTATTAGATACTCAGAAGTAGTTTTTATAATGAGTGTGGTGTAACACTGGGACCCAGAGAGGTTGCCCAGAGAGATGGTACATGCCCCACCCTGGAAACCTTCAGGTGAGGTTGGATGATGTTCTGAGCAACATGATCTAGTTGAAGATGTCCCTGCTCATTGCAAAGCTACATGACATTTTAAGGTTCCTTCTAACAAAAACAAACTGTTCTAAGAGTCCGTGATTCCATTATTCTATGAATTCTTAGGTTAAAAGCTATTATTATTTAGTTTTTTTAAAAGTCTTTTTTCATTTGCTTAACTGCCATCTGTTATTTTCGGGTAAAAAAGTTGAAAAATTTTCGTCTCAAAATGTAGTATTAGTACCTGAAGTTGTAATAAATAATTATCTCACAATTATGGTACTGAAGATACATGTTCATCTTTTTGCCTGTGTTTAATTTTGGGCCCCTCATGACAAGAAAAGCTTTGAAGTGCAGGAGTGTATCCAGAGGAGATCAATGAAGCTGGTTAAGAGTCTGGAGCACAACCCTTATGAGGAGCTTCTGAGGGTTCCTGAGTTGTTTAGCCTTGAGAAAAGGTGTCTCAGGGAGGACCTTATTGCTCTCCACAGCTGCCTGGATGAAGGCTGTAGTGAGGTGGGATTGGTCCCTTTTCCTGAGTAACAAATGATAGGACAAGAGGAACTGGCCTCAGGTTCTGCCAGGGGAGTTTTAGATTGGATATTAGGAAATAGTTCTCTATGGGAAGGATGGTCAAGTATTGGAACAGGCTGCCCAGTGAGGTGGCTGAGTCACTATCCTGGGAGGTATCTAAAAGAAGTGTGGATGTGGCACTTAAGGACATGCTTCAGTGGTGGATTCAGTAGTACTGGATTAACAGCTGGACCTGATGACCTCAGAGGTCTTTTCCAACTTAAACAATTTTATGAGTAATATAAGAAATATTTAAAATAAATTACAGAAGTTGCTTTGATCTTTTGCATGCAAATGCCATGGTTCCTTCTCTTTGCACTCTTTTTGGACTTCACTGATTTCACAAAACTACTGAAGGCTCTTTTTTGATGTTAATGGCTATGGAGTGAGTGGAAAACAGTCTTCTGTAAGTAGAACACATTGTAGAAAGTCCAAGTAGATTAAAAAATATTTTTTACTGCACTAATCTCAGCTCTATCAATCTTCAGTTAGCAATTAAGATGTCTTTGATTTCTCTTTATGAAGCATAATTTTCATTCAATCAATATTGCAATCATTTGGCTTTATTGACAGACAAGTCAGGCTTCTATGAAGACTGCAGCAGCTTGCTTACTCTTTGCTTTTTGTCTTTCTGAAACTGTCCAGTTTCTCCTCTGTGATATTAAATAAAGAGAAATAATTTGCAATAATTACAGACAAATATGCTTCCATTTGATGGATAGAAAGAGAATTTTGCTTCTTTTTATGGGATGCAATATGCTGGTATCTGTTGATGAAAATCAGTGGTATCATGAACTGATATTTGGAGAAAAACTAATTTGTACGTATTTGTTTTTTGTTTTTTTTTTTTGGCACCATTAAAACATAAAGTATCTATTGGTTAAATGTTGGCTACACGTGTTTGTGATAGTTAGAAAACTGAAAACCTCTTGCCAAGGTAAATAGTTTTCATTGAAGTGAATTGTTTTCCAAGAATCTGAACCAGCAAATTCTTTCTGCTAACATTCTAGATTTCTTGGGGAAGAACAGTGAAACCTGCATGCAGAAGAAAAAAAAAACATAACAAAACAAAGGAGTGAGAATGATGCTTTTGGCAATTCAGCTTGCATTTCATTACTCTCTTGCCAGCTTGAACCTGTAGATATTTCTGTCAGTGTGCCCATATGGGCACCCCATTCAGCCTGTCAAGTCCTCTGGACTTCAACAACAGCTTTCAGAGTGCCAACCATATGTTTGGATCCCACCTGCAAAACTTCAGTTAAATAAGCAATGGTCTCTTGAGAGATAACTGTCTGCAATGTGATTTATTATGAATACTATGCCAAATGCAGTGTAACTCTATTGTATTTGCAATGCAATCTTGTCCTATAATATTAAGCATACAGGAGAAAGTCTTTCTGTAAGTCACATTATTATTGAGGGAATAATACATTTTTGATAACATTGAATTTTAACAAAGTACCCATATAAAATCTTTCCTACTATATATTGGCATGAACCAAGCCACTGTACTGAATTTATCACAAGAGACAGGGCAACTTCTGTTTTCTGCCTCCCATGCTGGTTCTACTCTATCAGAAAGGCTGCGAGAAGGACAAAAACTTTTGTTTTTGCAGTCATTTTGTCTGGTCTTCATTGCTGATACATAATCTGCTTATTCCCTCAGAGAGGCTTGCAGCTCACAGAGCAGACAATTTACAAACTTTTATCAGAGCCACAACAGGACCTTTACTTGTAGGCTTCAGTTGCTGGTTGGAGGTGGACTTCTGTCTTGCCAGCTGAACAGAGAAGTCACAGAATAACACAGGTGTTAAAAAGATCACAACATAAAATCCCCTGAACCCCTGAACCTGAAACAGTTCCTACTAGAGAGGAAAAACCATTCCTACCAGAGAGGAAAATAAAATAGCATGCCTTGAAATGAGGGCTGGCAGAAATCTTGAGCCCTGATGCTAGAGCTGGAGGGGGTGTAAGCCTGCTCTGGGAGGAAGGCATGGAAACTGGAGTTGAGGCTGAAGTTGGATGTTTCTGAGGAGTCTCAGCTTGGACTTGAGAAATAATTGTTTTGCTTCTGGCAGAATAGCAATTTTATCCTGTAAAGTGCAGGACACAGTTACAATATTTGAGAATTATCAGATTGCAAATCCATCCATGAACTGGCCAGTCATCTTCTTTATATGGAGGATTTTTTGATTGTGACCTCCTTAACAGATTTTTGTTTCACAGTTAGGTTGCAAAGTTGCTAAAATACAAATTGCTAATTAAGGCAAGTCTGACTTGCAGTAACTTTTCAGGCTGACATTTGAATTATATTCAGTAAAGTTATATTCGTGAAATAATTTTCTCCTATCTTAGGTTTTTTGCTGACCACAGGCAAGCAAAAATTGTCATGTTTTTTGTCCTAAACTGTGTTTTAGATTTTCTATATCTGTAAAGCAAAAGCTGAGACATGAAAAAGTTCATTGTGGGAAATATTAAGAAAATAATTGAATAATGCTTCCATTTGAGGCCTACTGCATTCTTTCTTGGCTGTTAAATCTTTCTGTTTCAAGCTCTTCTAAAAATAAAGTCATCTGTCTCTAGCAGATGTGGCTGAAAAGGTAGAATTACAATTGAAATTGGCTTTATTGGACGTGGTGGCAAAAAAGTGGTCATGTTTCAAGAAATTAATGGCATCATCTGTCACAGAGTATGCTACCTTGTCTTGCAACTTTTCAAGCTTCTTCTGCTAAAGCTTGTACTCCTTCTTGGTACCTCTACAATTTCCAATTTTCTTTTCACACCATGGGGAGAAGTCATCATTTTTGGTGTATGACCCCTCTGACCTATTTCAGGTCTTTCTTTTGGGTAAGATGAGCATGCCAGTGCTTCCAAATGTTTGGAGCTCTTACACTTTGTAGAAAGCTACATTAAATAGTATAAATTTTTGTATAATGTACATATTGGCAATACAATACATACTGAAACACTTTTTAGGGCTTAATAAATTCAACTTGGGCTGAGACTTTTTTCTGAAAAAAATATTTTATTTTAGGGTCTACATCAATATTTCAGTTGTAGGTCTTCGTCTTGTCCCTATTTCTCTTAGGTAGTTTGCATTTTTAAACAGTGAAATGCTGTTTGTATAGTGACATTTATTTAAGGAAAACTTTTCATTGTTGTGCAGCATATATTTTCTGTTATACTACTCAGAATTTAAAGAAGATACTTGAATTTTACTTCTTTGGAATAGTTTTGCTTCCCATTGTTGTTCCCAACCTTGTTTACAAATGTTATATTGGGCAGGGCCTAGAACATGAGAACCCAACTCTCTTCTTGATTAAACTTAAGTATACAAAACTGGACTTTATCTCGCTTCTTCTCTTTCTGACCTTGTCAGTCTTGATGCTCACCTGTTGCATGGTCTAAAATGCAGTGGAAGAAAAGGGAAAAAACATCTTGTAAAACATATATATGTAGTCTGTGTTTTTATCAAGATGTCGTTATATATCAATGACAACTGATTAATAACTGATGTTGGTTTTTTTTGTCTTATTTTGATGTGTTTTTTTCCACAAAGTACTGATGGTGGTAATGGGAATTCCCATGATAATGATGTGTACAGAACACCTTGGGATGATATTCCAGGTACTGCAGCTGATGTCTCTAGTGCTCAGTCAGCAAGTGGGACTGGAGAAAAGATGCTGGAAGTTATTATTTTCTTTATCAGGGAAGGAAAGTAGTAGTACAAGGGACATTTGCACCTCTTACTGCAAGTGTGTCTGCAGCAAAGACAGCCAACAACCCTGCCAATCTCAAAAATTCTGTGATTCATTCAGATCATCTGTAACATATAACTTTTTATATACTTCATGCACCTTTAAGCACAGAAGCAAACAATGGCAAACTTATACATCTCTCTGCATGTGAACAAAGAAATAATCAAACACATGCATACAAACTGGTCAGATGTACCTCAGGAAATTATTTGTGAACAGGAGAAAAGCTATTATATGATAAAGCATTCCCCCCCTCCTCAACCAAAAAGAAAGTATAATACTGACTCTTTCCACAGTGACTTAGATGTCAGATTTAAAAGGAATTTATCCAAAATGAAAATTTATAAATTAAATAAAAACTAAGGAAGATATTTAAGTGGGGATAAAAGAGACAGTGGGGGCAGTTTGGTGTCTCAGACTGGCAAACTATCAGCCACTTTTCTGCGTGTGTAAGATGCAAGAAATTATACTTTTAATGCCTCAGTCAGCTTATTGACAAAGCTGTTTATTGTTACTTATCCTAAAGTTTTGTGTTTGGGATTTCCTTAATCTCTGTTTTTAAATATGATCAAAAATCAATAATTTATATCTCATTTTCCCAGAGAACACCTCAGGAAGTCTATCATGTACTGATAATCACTATGTGTGTGGATGGGGCTGTGAGAACCAAGCAGTCCTTGCAGCTGCACATTTCATTTTCTGCAGCTGGCATTGTGATAGATTTTTATTCCCATAACGGATTTATGTTGTGATAGATTTTTAATCCCATAATAGATTTATGTGTGGTGAAATGCCAACTAATCGTTAAGCACAATGTGTGCCTCCTTCTTGATTGCCAAGTAGTGCATTTCCCTTGAAACACACCCTCATGATGTACATATTATTCATGCACAATTGTGCAGGAGGGAGCAAGTCAAAAGCTGGAAGAAGGAGCCTTAGGAAAGCTGAGCAAAAAGCCTTTCCATATCTGTCCCACTCCTTTTGGGCTAAGAAGTATAGAAGCAGGGACTTGGAGTAATAAAATATATCAAGGGTTCCCCTGAGCCTGTAATTGTCACTTGTTACCAGAGAGAACGCTATCACGTAAATCCTTCCATGAGCGCAGGTAAGACAGAGGAATTTCCATAGAACTGGGAAATGAAAGAACTTTGTCAACTCTGTGGGCTTTAAATCTGAGAAAATATTTTTGCTTCTTTCTACTCACCCTGATTTTAATGTGAGATTCTGTAGACAAAGGTATATACAATCTATAAGAACTTTTTGTCTAAAGCAAATTAAGGCACTTTAAACCAGTTATCCCGTGACTTAATTGCCAAGGAAATAGAATTTCTGGTATGCAATGCTTCAATAAATAAATTCAGAAAACTGGAAATTATTTGGAGTGGGATATCTAAAATGTAACCATAGCTTCTGAGCAAAAGGTCAGCGAGGTGGTGAGAATTCTTCCCAAGCCCACAAAACTGCTCGATCTTATCCATAAAGCTGATCCTTCTTGCTTAGCATATTAAATAACTTCAAACAAACCAGCCCTGTCAGCTTAGATTGACCATGACCAGCAAGGATTGATCTAGGTTTTCAATTTAAGAAAAATTGCTAATGGGTGTGATAGGATATCCCCTCAGAGCGCTTCCCTGTGGCCCTGTGTCTGTTACAGCATTCAAGGCGAGGCAGGTCAGCCAAGGCGTGATAGCTCTGCTTGAGGGAATGCTTATAGCAGATGGTTTAATGGCATTTGCTAAGTGGAGGGCTAAGCACTTTCTGCTCTTTGACAAATGCCATGAGAGTGCTATAAATAAATATTTAAATAGCAGTAGCTTTGAGCTTTCCTTCTCATCTATCCACTTCTGATCTGTGGCCAGATATCTGTAGACCTGCCTTGTCTGTGAGAAACAAAGCCTCCTGAGACTCCTAAATGCTGCCCTCAGTCTTGGCTGGCCCAAACTGCCAGCTTTCTAATAATTCCTAATGAAAAGTCAGTTAATTACTGAATTCTTTTAAATTTCAGTTGTGGCTGGTAAAAACATTAGAAACAGCCACACAAGGAAGATGGCAGGATGTAGATTTGGAAACAGGGACAAAATACAACATTTGAAACTATCACTCTGAAAGGCATGCAAAGTTCCATTGAATCTCACATTCATTTTTAGGAAACCAGTTGCTTTCCAGTTTCTTCCTCCCTTGTCTTTCAGTGTTTAAATTCTTATGAATTAAAAATACCTGTCTCTATATTAAAATACTTCCTGTGTTAGAAGTGAGCTAAAGGGACTTGAACAGAAATACCTGGAAACAATACAACAGCTCTTGAAATGTATTGGAGCTAGGCCATCTGCAGTTGGATGCAATGTGCTGCTTTATGGATGCCAAAAATGGACAAAACTTCTCAACATAAAACAGAACTGTGTGCCAGTATTTCAAAACGAAGCAAGATGCATGAAATATTTAATTATCATTTTTTGAGACACAGTGTGAAAGGGAGATCTCATTTCAAACAAATGAGGATAGGCAAACAAAAGAGGCTCAGTTTCATTCTGTAAAACTAAAATATTTACAAGTAAATGCTCGGCCATTGTGAAATGTGGAACCCATAACAATTTCAATGTCTTCCTGCTTTGTAGCAATCATTTCCCTTAAGAAACTCTAGATTGGAAAACCGAATGTTTATGGGAAAATGTCTGACACACTAAAGGCTTATATTGCATAAAATGCATCCTGTGTGGTAGGTCATTTGCTGGAACAGAAAAGGGGTGGGGAAGGCATCAAGCCTGAGAAAATTATAGGAAAAAAAATGGATCAATGACCTGTCTGTCTAATATTTGAAGTGTGGTCTTTTGCCCTTAACACAGTAGGAGATCTGACCCAGTATCAGCAGGTACTGATATCAGTGGGCCTTCACTGTGATCTGTTGTACTCTCTGTTAGTTTTATCAGCACAGGCAAAATCTCTCGGTGCTGCTGAGCTTTAATTTACAGATAGCCTGGTGTCAGATAGCATGGAAAAAGGAAGGAAATATCTGCATGGCTACACTTGCTCTGTTGCTAATTTTTTGTTTGGATTTTGAAGTAGCAGAGACAGAGTTTGGATGAGCCCTGAACCTCTGCTCACATAGTTGGGATCACAATCAGCTCCTGACATGTAACAGAGCTGAAGTGCTGTGATGTGCACCTGCGTGCCTTGGACATGGAGCTGAACAGCTTGGCTGCACCTGAGAAGGAAGATGAAGGCTGGAGACCCAAGCAAGTACTGGATGATGGAGGACTGTTTGAGGAAGGATTAACATCTTGAACTTTCTCCATAGTCTTAAAGGCCAAACGGCAAACAGGCAATCCTTAACCTAGAGAAGGAAAGACTGACAACAAGCAGTCTCCAAAGCAGGCTTAAGCTCTTGATGCCCCACCTTTGCAATGCACTAGAATGTGTGAAAAAATGTGGAGTAGACAGAGACTTCCAAGAGTATTTACCAAAGAATAAAAAATAAATAAATAGTTTAGTTAACAAGATGAGTTATAATACCTAGAAGCAATTATTTTATTCTGAAAGGAAAGGGACAAAATGCTGAAATTTAAAGTGAGGTGAGGCTAGATTGGAACACTACTAGTGAGGAACTAGGGCTAAGAGTGTAGGAAAAAGGCATGGGAAATATGAGGAGTAATGATGTTGAGTGACTACATCACAGATCAGTTCCACCAATGACCATTTTTGATCATTTGTGGATAGGCTTGGGAAGAAAAATTGTTCATCCCCAGGATTAGGGAACATAAGTATTTTAGAGCAGCTTTATATATATCTTTCCTGGTTTTATCAACTCTGACTTCATTTAGTAAGAAGACTCAATAAGTCAAAGTTAAATTTTCAAGATCCTTGCAGCTCTTCAAAACCATATTTTACTCCCAGTCTAGAAAAAATTTGGGCTGAGTTTGTTGTCCAATCAGAATCATCTAGTGCTATTAGAGTGTGTTTTCTGGCACTCAGATGTTGGTTTAGATCTCCAGTTTCTTCTATGTGTTATAATTTGAGCATTTTGTGAAGATGTCCCAGAGAGTTTAGGGATTCACAAATGGTTGTAAATAACTATTTAGGCAAAGTAATTGAACTGCTCCTTTTTTGCACCCATTTTGGTTTCTCTGTGGCATTCTCCTCCATGCTGCCATGGTTTAGCAACCATGCCTGAATTTCAGATCTCATTTCTCCCAACCCTCAATATTGTAGTACATTCCTAAATGTTGCCTTTCTTCAAAATTTGTATTTTTTTTCTTCTTTTAATGCTGTTTTTTTTCTATCCTGCTGCACTTGGGAATCCTCTCACTTTATAGAGATTCCCTGAAGATAATGAAACCACTTTGCTTATACACACATGTATACATGTACATGCATGCATATATACATATCTATACTAGAAGGACTTAGATACATTTTTCTTGAAATAGTGTCCTAATACCTTGCCAGTCATTAGTACAGACTCTTAAATTTTAACCCAAAAAGCAACATGTAATAGCTACACTTCTTTTGTATGGTCGTACTCTGAATTTCTAAGAAGATCCTACAGAAATAAGTCATGCAAATACATCATCCCTGTAATGTCTGAATATTTTCTTTGGCTTATGATTACAGCTTGCATCAGGCCATTAATGTATTTGCTCTGTACTGAACAAAATTCACACAGCAAGCAGTAATAGCTATATTTGTCACAGAAACATTGAATATTTCAAAGTGAATTTAAGATAGGAAAGGAAGCTTACCAAAAACTCTTTAAATATACATAGTTTGACTGTCAAGTGGTAAGGGAAGGTCACTCTGAGGAGTGGGCAACAGTTTCCCAGATCCTTCCTAACTTCCCATTATAAAATCATCTTACGGAAAAAAAATTCATGGTTTTGATATTATAACCAAAAGGGACCACTTGCATTGGTATAGTGCAGTAGTTACTTTATCTAAAAAATGGATATTACTGGGAAATTGCCACTTCTAGAATAGTCCAAGCAACCTTTTAAAAGTTAAGAATTTTCTGCAGAATTTTACTGTCCATTATTTTCCAAGCTAATAAAATGACAGCTTGAGGAGGCTGTCAACTTGCCATGCATATTCCTAGCTATGTCCTGTATATTTAATTTATTTCTACATTTTAGAATTAAAAACAGGCCAATAAATCATTCTAATGTATACAGATGTGGGTACGATTATGCCCTGTTCTCTGCTATTTTTTTGCATGCTCTAAAATGGATTTATCTTGACTGAATTCTTTACTTATTGTGATTTAGGGGAAAGTCCATGCCTTCACATATGCTTGCATGGTTCCTAGAACAACAGAACTTTAAATGTTAGTAGAGCCTTAGGGCATTTTTGCTGACTAAATATGGACTTTTATGGTCAAAATAATGTACTTTGGAAAAGTGGGTAGACAAATACACTATAACGTACTGAAGAAGGGGTTAACACATGGGGTGCTAATTAAAAAAAAAAACCTAAAATAAAAACCCACCACCTCTCCCCCTGAAAAAGTCAGCATGAAGATACCAAAAAGAGGATTTTTCTCTGTGTAAGCAAATCCCTTGGAAGCAATTCTGCCTGGACAGTTCTGCGGAGAAATTAGGTCACATTTGGCTAACATCACTTTATTGTCAGGGTAACCTGCTCCTTTGGCCCCTCTTGCTTGCTGTGTGTGTCTGTGTATGGGTTTGGGTGTCTTTGTCTGCACTTTTCCACTAAGGCTCACTAACAGCCTGTGTTGAGAATCCTGTGAAGGAATTGATTTGAATTTTTTTTTCTTCCTGTGTCTCTGCAGGTGCTTTAGAAAGATATGGCCTAAAAGGTTATTGAAGGCTTCTTTGATCTTGGCGTTCATTTTGGTTTCTTTTTCAAGGAAACCTATTTTCAGTATAAAAGATTGAAGACTGCTAGGCTGTTTTGCAGACTCTCAAGTCTGTGCTGTAGAAAACAGCCTTCCAATAATAATAACTGTACAAAGTAATTTCAAAGTAACGTCCTATTATCTAGTCAATAAGGAACAAAAACAAGAACATTTGTTTTGGTTTTGTTTCTTAATCTGAAAGAAATCCAGAATTTAAGAGCTCTTTGGCCTTTTCAAGAACAACAAGTTCACATGTGATTTAGTCATATAGCTGCCATAAAGTTGTAGTACTGTGCTTTTTTTAAGAGCTCTGTTATCAATCTGTATCTAAAACATCAAAATGACTGCCATGGTGTTGCAGATTATTCCAAGATCCACACACAACTTCAGAAGATTTCAACTTTTCCTACGTACTGTGTACTTATATGAGTGCAGACAACTCTAAATTATTTGTGATTTTAAAACAGTGAGAAATACAATGCTCTCAACCAACCCAGTATATGTTACACATCAGAGGTGTACAGTGCTCTGAATAAACAGCCCCAGTAACACAGGGATAAACAGCAAGTTCATGTAGCAAACTGTGTCACCTCACAGAACAAAGTCACTCTGAACCAGAGACATTATAAGATGACTTTGTGGTTGCACAGACATGGGGCTAGCTGGGCTGGACCAGACCCCAACACAGTTTGTGAAACAGGGAGCCTCAGCCTTTAGTAAAGACAGAGGTGCAGCACAAGGGTCCAAACACAGCACAGCTAATATCTGTAAGGGCTCAAGCAAAAATTAAGGCACTTGAGTTGGAAGGAAAACTCATTGAGCTTAAATTTTAGCCTAAACTGTGAGGGCACTGGCATTTCAAAACCAATTAACAGTGACATTAAATAAGTTGAGCTAATTGGTAGTATTGTGTAAATGGAGAAGAGAAAAGAAAGGGAAAAATTCTGGGTAATGTCAAACATATAGCATAGCCTGAAGTATATTAAAAGACTGAGGAATAATTTTAAAGAAAAAATAATTAAGCACATGGAGGTAAAAGGAAAATAGGATAAAACATGATATTAGGTTACCAGAGACTGATCTTGAAGTTCAGCCCAATATTTTTCTTTAATAAAAATGGATTTTTAGACTAGAGAAATACAGTAGATCTATCTGGATTTCAGTAAAGTGTTTGATATGCTGCCACATAGGAAATTACTAGTTAAACTGAAATAAATGGGAATTAGAAGAAAAATTGCAAGGTGAGTAAGGAGCTGGCTAAAAGGGAAACTTCATGTGTTTTGCTTAGAAGGGAACTCTGAGGCTAAGAGGAAGTTACTGGAGGCAGACATAAAGGATCTCTGTTGGGCCAATCTTACTTAATATTTTCAGTAGGAATTATTGAATGGGAAGGATAACATTGTTTTAAGAGCACCTGATGATGATCTGGAGCTGTGGTTCTCCACACTTGAGGGCCACACACTGTCTTTCAGGAGAACTGATCTGGCTTGCATCCAGGTCTTGTGGATCTGCCTTTCCCAAGAAGAGTCTGGCACATGCAAGACAGGCATTGCATAGTTTTTTGGTGGAGGCAGAAGACATGTCCCATCTCACTAGGACGTGCTGATGCCTCTCCTGCCCATTACTGGGTATGTGTTTTGCAGATCTGAAGCTCCTGGCAGATCATCATCTCATGGGGTAGTCTCATTAAAAATCTCCCAAGGAACATTCATCAGAGCCATAGAGCAGCATTAACCCAGAGTTTTGCCCAAGACAACCTGCCCAGCCCCTCAGCAGGGCACATTAACTCCAGTCCAGTGCGTGTGAAGGCTTTGACAGGGCTTCTGGGTCAGACCTGGCTTGTGGCTGCCCAGGCTGGCACTGTGACTCAGATGTAGACAAACTTCAAGATAGTTTTGTTTGTTTAGCCTACCAAAATAAAGTCTGAGAAGAAATTGAATTATATGATAATTGCAGGACTGGAATTATAGTAAATTGTTTCCTTAAGTAAAAGGAAACTGGATTTGATGCTCCTCCCAGTCTTTTGTCCTAAGCTTCTAAGTCATACCTAACTGACTCTGTGGTTCTTCTGGCAACAAAGCCTTGTTGTCAGGGTGGTCCATAGTCAAAGCTGCACACTTAATTAATTCTTAAAGGTAGCTGGAGAGAGAGCTTTCTGCCATCTTTCTACAACTCTGTTGGAGGAGTCTCTAGGAGGAGTATTTAAACTGTTTGTGGTCTGGATAGAAGAGACAGTAAGAAACAGCTTTGCCAAAAGTTAAGCACAACCTACTGAGCGCTGTACAAGAAACACTAGGGGAATGGAATTTCTGCCTGAAAGAAGATGCAGACATTTTGAGGAAGCCAGGAAAGCAGGGCTTTGGTAGAGAGGCTGTGTGCCTCTACTGGAAAAATAGAGAGACATGGATTGATTTTGCATGGCAAGGTTTAGGTACTGGGAGCTACACGGGTGGCTTCTGTCAGAAACAACTCAGCAGACTCCCTAGTCAGTGAGGAAGGTGGAGGAGGACATGCTCCAGGCACTGGAGCTGAGATTCCTCTGCAGCCTGTGGTAAGGACTGTGGGGAGGCAGCTGTCCCTCTACAACTCATGGAGGTGCATGGTGGAGCATATTGGGGTGATGCCATTCGTCTTTCCAAATAACCATGATGTGTGATGGAACCCCGCTTTCCTGGAGAGATCTGTCTGCCTGTCCATGGGAAATTGTGAATTAATTACTTGGTTTTTTGCTTGTGTGTACAGCTTTTGATTTCCCATTAAACTGTCTTTATTTCAATTCTCTCCCCCTTTCCCCAAGAGGGAGTGAGAGAGTGATTGTGGTGATTATTTAGCAACCATGACAAAAATCAGGTCCAGAAAGCAGGAAATGAGGTATTTTTAAGATTTGTTGTTTTTTTTTTTTTTTTCATTATCCTACTCCATGTTGATTGATAACTGACTAAAGAATTTCCCCAAGTGGTGTCTGCTTTGCCCAAGACTGTAAGTGGTAAGAGATCTCTCCCTGTCTTTTTCTTGACCTGTGAAGTTTTTGCCCTGTCTTCTTTCCCCTGTACAACTGAGGGGACTGATAGAGTGGCTTTGGAGGGCACCTGGCAACAAGACAGGGTCAATCCATCACAAAGCAGCAGACAGAGGTGTTTTGAGGTAAATCAAGGCATCTAATATGGAAATCCCTCTTAACCTTGCTATGTGAGTCTGCCTAGGAAACATCCATCCTATCTTCGCAGATTGTAACGGAGCTGACACGTTATCTCCTTTGTCTTTCACAGAAACAGAGCTTGTTTGAATTTACTAGTTGCTCAGACTTTATATTTAGCAGTGAGTCTGTCCTTTTTCCTGAATGAGTAAAAAGCAGTCTGGAATAGGTTGAGCCATAGATACCATAATAGATACCATACATACCATAAATGGGTAATAAAGGATCCATAAGCAATTGGGTGGTTTTGGTTTTTTATTTCTTTATGAGATTTTGCAGGCAGCCATCATCTATCATGAGACGATCATCTTGGCAGAGAATGAAGAGTCTAATGGTGTAGACATCAGCTGACCCATTGGTAGGGTAAGTTTAAAATAAAGGAAACAGAATAGGCTTTTTGGTAAGAATACAAATTGCTGCTGCTCATTTTGTAAAGTAAGATGTATGACGTTTCTGGTTTCACGTTCTAGACTTCAAAGTGTTTGGGTCACATAAGGTTTTATTTCTGTAGAGCAGGGTTGCACAGGCGGGTGCTCCGAGGAAGTATCCTTTCCAACGCAGCCAGAGCAGGCTGCCAGAGCAAATGAGCAGTACACAGCCTTAGTACAGTGCTTCCTATGTAGGGAGGGTGGCAGAGAGTGTGGGGAAGCAGCTGGACAGGCATTTTTTACATGCTGGTGAGCGACAGCTAGGAACTGAACTTTAAATGCTGGGCAGGCTTTGGTTAGAAACTTGCCAGTTTTCCTAGTCAGTCCCTTTCCTGCCTCCTTGGGAAGCTTCTAAAGGATGAATTGAGGGCTGGGGAGCTCCAAGGTTTCCAATTAATTGGAGAAACTGTCCATCCTGAATGCAGGCATCTCCATGCTTCAGGATGGGAAATCTGTGGTGAGTTGCCAAGTGTCATGTCTTTAAACCATTTCTACCAGCATGAATGGCCTCAGGTTGGAGGTCACAGGCCCCTTAAGTTCCACAGCTTGGTTTGAGCTGCTCTGCAGCTGGTGTTGGAGGAACTCTGGCTGGGGCAGAGAGCAATTAGCACAGTAATATCATGGTGGTTATGCAGAAGCCCTACACTAACACATTTTAGACTAGCATTCAGTAATGCACAGCTGTTACTGTTACTATTAACGATAATTGTGTTCAATCCAGTTGGTGACTGCCAGCAATCTTAGGAAATACATTTCATTTTGGAAACACCTTGTGTTTAAGAGTTTCTGAAACTAAATATGACTGGACTTCAGTTCTGTGAAAAATTTCCAGTGTTTGGCTTTTCCTCCCAAAGCAGGATGAAAAGTATTCTGGTAATTTGGAAATTATCACAGAATGGAAATTCATCTCCCTGGCCAGCTCTCTTTATGAACTCATTAATTCAAGTACTCATCTACCAACCAAAGACTTCCTAGCCTTTAATTATATTGGAAGTATGTGCTTTAGCATTGTCCCTTTGGTTTTGTTTCCAGAACCTTTTTGAGGATCTTTCTACCTTTCCTTACTGTTGGCTATGATGGCACTTGGAAAGCGTTAAGAAACTGTAAGAATGCCAAGGAGTTAGTTTTCTTGTGAGATTGTACATGACATTTGAGGAATAACCCTTCAGCTAGCAATCCATTTCCTCCTCTAAGGAGACCATTTACTTTCTACTGAATTGTCAAAAATCACAAAACCCACGGTGTCCTGGTTTAGGACAAAGCTGATTCAGTAAAATTCATAAAGCTGAATGCCTCTTTTCTAGTTCTTCCTCATGAATGTGGTCTTACTTTTAGAGTGCTCTGTATGGTGATGCGGACCAGGCTCACTCTTAATTCAGTACTTAATTTTAGGCCTCCAGTTCTGAAAATCTTGGCCTGCAGTCATAAGTATACATTCTTTATGCACCTTTCAGAAGACAACTCTGATTGTCTTACATTGATTTTGAGACATTATTCTCTGTGCTTTGTCTTTGCCAAATGTCAAAATACAGCTGTTTCTCTGCTTAAGGGATACATTATGCTAAGTGCACTGGAAAAACACATTGGCAAATGATATAATACTCTGGAAAAGAGAAAAAAATTTGGAAGGTTCTGGGGGAAAAAAGGAAAAAAAATAAAGAAAGTAAAAGAGTAACCTTGCATCATACTGCTGGCAAATTTTGTCAAGCCAACAGCCAATGAGAGTTAATATGGCTTTACTCTCAACAAACCTGCAGCAATGCTATTATAGTTTCACTACACTGTTTATGAAAAACTGAGCTGGTCTGGAAGGCATTACATGAAAGACAATTCCTGGAAAAAGGGAAAAAACCCTGTAATCATTGACAATGCTCATGTCTGAAACCTGGTTTTTGAATGTACATTAGAATGCATAATGTAAATACTGAAAAATGGAGAGAATGTGTTACTTCCTGATTTTAAAACAATAACACCCTTTCTACTATACCAACTACTAAATTTAGTGACTATCTCATCTATGCATCCTTATAGAAGGAGAGAGACCAGGATGATTAAGATACATGTGCCTCTGCACTTGTTCCCTTTCAAAATCTGACATTTCTGTTCTGAAGCAACCAGTTATCCCTCATCCCTGAATGAGACTTTCAAGGCAGCCTCCTGCAGTACTGCAGCCATACCTGCCCTTTGCAACTACAAGTGCAGCAGCACCCCTGCCACCATCATGCAAAGGCTTTAGGAGGAGAAGTAGCAGTGGTCAAGGTGGGATCATTGCCCATAATTGTACAAATGTACACATGTACACACTCTATCACTGAGGATATCCTTAGTCTCTCATGCCTGGGGTTTGCATGTGTGGATGTCAGTGTTTCATCTACACTTTTACCCACCTAGCTGCATATTCTGGCTTCTCCTGGTGTGTACATAGCCCTGTGGGGCAGTGGGCCTTCCAGCACACCTAGACTTTGTTGTGGAGTACATCTCAGGACAGCATGGCTGCTGAGCCTTCCATGAACTGGAAACAAGGTTGGTACCTTTGGGGATGCTGAGTAGCAGCACTACTGCACCACTTTGGACACAGGTGCCTCTCTTTACAGAGGGCTGGTCAGCTCAAGTGCCTGTGCCCTGCCTGCAACTGCTCTGTGTACATGTGCCTCAGAATAAATGGAGACTTTTGTGTCTTGGAACTGTTCTTCAGAGTGAAGAACACAATATTTAAGTTTAGGGTGAATAAAACCATATTCTTTATTTTTTTGAGAACATTAACTTCCTGTCTAATCTATGATGTTTAAATGAAAAATATCTGAAAAGAGTTAAACAGTAACAGCCTCCTGGGGTTTTTGCCATTTCTCCTCCAGTTGACTACTTGTGATTAAAATCCAGAAAAGACTAACATGTTTGAAAGTCATAATCACAGAAAATCTTAAAGTTCATTGTTTTTCGGTTAAATACAGATGCCTAAAGGAGGTCAGGGTTAGACATTTAAATTGCACAATTATTTTCTAGACTAGAACTCTAGCCCTGGGTTTGCCACACATCTCTAGGAAGCACACACCAAGTCACTGCAAGTTGTCCAAATTTGAGCCCTGGAAGCACTAGGAATGCAGGAATGCAAAGTGGTCTTCAATCATTACATGTCTTTTTGAAAGGCTGAGTGTGAGTTCTCTTGTTGGCTCATGAAGTGATGGGAGAAACGCACTAGATTTTTCCTGTGCTGGGTGAGCTGAACTGTAACATCACAGTATTGATGTTGAATTATCATGGAAGCACACAGGGAACCAAAGCTGGGTTTAGTTGAAGACACAGGTGTGCTTCTAACAAAAACAGGGGTTTTGTTAAATTTCTATCCCTAGTTGTAAGAATTATTTGTAAAATGTTGTCATGTACCCAGAGCAAAACATCACGGTTGTTTCTGGAATCTTGCTGTCCTAAGGGGATCCTAGTTTTTTACAGGGCCAGTAGGACAGATCACTGAAAATCAGGACTGTCCCAGTGGTATTTTTCTAAAATGAACATCAAAGGCTCTAGGGGCAAAGCTGTTCAAATCCATAGACAAGTGCCTTCAGGACAGAAGAGGAAATGCTAGTGTGAATTTAGACCATTAGTGCCTTTGAAAATCTACCCCTTTTAGCTGCAGCCTGTTCTGCAAGAGCAGTTTTGTCCAGGTGTTGGTTATGAACATTCACTGTGTAAACAAACAAATCCTCCTTGCCATTTTATACTATGTGCTCCAGCCAGGACTGTGCCTTGAGGCAGCGCTGGGCTGTAAGGTAAGATTCTAGTGAGGAAATTTTCTGTCCTCAAACCATTTACAAAAATCTTTGCATGACACAACCTGAAGTACTAGGAAAAGAAGCCCCTATGTGGATTACTCATCTGTCCTAAAGCAGAGGCTGTATTTTACATCTGGTTTGGCCACTGGAGGTCAGTGTTTTTGAGCAGAATGGACATAATCCATTTGGTAATCCTCTGTTATGGCCATAAAGACAGGAAGCACTGTACCAGACCTTTCCATGCGTCATTGTGGTGTTTAGTATGTGTCATCTTGGCTTGACATGGGAATATGAGTACATTCAGCAGCAGTCAAGGGGTTATATTTTCGAATAGTGTGAGAACAGCTGCAGAGAACACAGTTATTTCTCAGAGATTATGTAATGAAGTTGCATGTTGCAGAGTGCAATTGTGGTTTAGTGTGCTAGATACTCCTTACTCACGTCACTGAATAATGTGACACCAGGGCAAAACATTAGCAAAGCCAATAGGAATAGTTGCTTAATAGTACTTCATGCTTCATTTACAGCTGAGACCAGTTCTAGCAGCTTTGGCTCTTCTGTTTGCATGGTTTTCACTTCCCTTCCCTCCTGTTGGTGCTGAGAACAGAGTGTGGATAGGAAAGGAGGTACATGTACATACTCTTTCCATATTACTTTATTTCCTTTCATGTTTCTGGGATTGGGAGGCTCTCTAAAAAATGGGCGAATAGTAGTGTACCCCACTAATGGCCACGAAGTAGCAGTTTATCCAAGAGCCCAATACTGGGTCCAAGACTGTTTAACAACTTCACCGATCATCTAGATGATGACCAGAGTCCACTTCAGCAAGTTTGCAGAGGGCCTGTGAGGAGTAGCTGGTATGCCAGAGCATCAGGCTGTCATTTATAGGGACCTCAACAGGCTGCAGAAATGGAATGAAAGCAGTGGGAGCTGGAGAAGTAAATGGTGCAGAGAGACAGCCTCAACCTCTAGCTTCTTGCAGACGTCTCCCAGCCCCTCTGTGTCACTAGTATCCTTTGTCTTGCTCCAACTGGCATTATGCTAATCTTTCCTAGCCTATCCTGCTCCAGTCAAGAACATATTTTGTCATCCCCACAGATTCTGTCACTGCCAAATATGAGAGAAAAAAATAGATAATTTTGTCCCTTTTTGTCAGGGAAGCACAATTCATCTCTAGAAATTCCTCATTGGGATTTTTTCATTATTAACATGTTATCAATCATAATCACACCTGAGACATGAAGCCAAATTCTGCTCACATTTTACTGGTTATGTGATAAATTGAACAAATTAATTCCTGATTTACCGTGTCTTAGGAGAGAAAAGAACTTGGCTTGTTTATGAAGTTTGTAGAGTACAAATATATCATTCAAATAAATTTTCTATTAAATACAGAGATAGGTAAAGGGAATGGAAAAATCGTGCTAGTGGGAAACAGCCAGCCTATTCCTGGCAGTATTTTAATTATATCAATAGGTAAGCCAACCTCCATTTTTTTCTTTTGTCTTTTGAATGGAATGGTTACAGTCAGAAGCATATGTGGTTTGTCTCACCATCTTCAATTTCTTTTTGTCTTACAAAATTTAATTTCTGGTCGCTGAAAAACAGTGATAATATTTTTTTTGTTTTAAAAGAGTGACAAAATCCAAAATATCTTAGGAAAAGTCAGATTTGGGGTAGATCTTGTTTCCAGCTGAAAGATTTTCACTGAAAAAAAACAAGTCACTCAGAAAACCACTCAAATTGCCCCTTCTTTAAACATGGGGATATTTTGAAGGAATTATGAAAAAAAAGAGATATTTAATTCCTGCTTGCAAAACCAAAGGTGATTTCTGTGATACTTTTATCCACACAAAAGGGAATAATCTCAGGGCTGAGAAGAGTTAGGCTTCATCATGTTTTGTTGCTATTCTAGTTCTTCAGGGGCATAAGTACATGACCACCTTGATGCTGGAACATAATTTAAGTCAAACAGTAGAAGGCAAATTCTTGCAGTGCAATTCCAAACACCCTTTCCTGAGAGTATCCTGCCCAAGAAGTGCTCACACTATTTCTCTTTTTTCCCAGGGCCAATTTTTTTGGTAATTCTCTTGTTGTTTGCTTGACCTTTTTATTGGGCTCTCTCACAATGGTTTCCATCTGTTTCTGTATTTCATGTACTTCATTAAAAAACACCCACTGAAACATCTTATGACTCATTAGATTACTGTGTCATGGATCTTGCAAGTGGGCTGTGTTTATGTGGTGGCTCCCACAGTTTGGTGTTCTGAACTTCAGCGAGAACTTCACATCTTTCTTCACTGAATGATGACTGCCAGCATCCATAAAGTTTCCTCCAAAATATATCACATCAGCATGTTGCTGCTGGTGGCAGATAATGGCAGCTGTGAGGATCTCACAGATCCATCTTAGCAGAGCTCTGGAGCTTCTTTGGTCATCACCCTTGAAAAGTAAAAAAACATTTATAGTGAGACACAATTACAGGAAGGGGTTACTTGGACAGAAAACTGATGAAAAATGGTGGCAGAATAAGAGGGAAGGTCTAATTAATTCAGCTGAGTACTCACAATAAAAGCTGGCTGTGATATCATGTGATGTCTCATACTGGAGCTCCTGCAGTGTTGTACTGCAGTGTGTTGTGTATGCTGTGCAAGAAAAACAGGTTGAAGAGGAATACAGAAGAGTGCAAAAAGGAAGCTACCAGTGTGACAGCAGTTAAGGCTGTATCACATGAGGGGTACATAAAGACCAAAATTTCCAGGCTCAGAGAAAGCTATTTTTATACATTCAGTTGGAAGGTAATTTGAGACGATCTATAGGAAACTCTCAGTCTAAGAGGGAAGAATGAATATTTGGTAAGTTTTCTCTGACTAAATAGAATGAGCCACAGGATAAGTTTGGAGCTGAACTGAGCAAGTCTTCTGACAGGACCTCAGGTCTGTAGTATAGTGCAATTGCATATGAGAGCTGTGGCTTTTCATTTCTCCATTGGTCCTGGCACAGGTCAGCAGGATGAGCATGCATGGTATCTCTACCACAAGAGTTCATACAGAGGCTGTACAGAATGGCCTGAGGTGTGAGAAGGTCCTTGGAGCATGAGGGGGAAGCGGAGAAGGAGGAGGCAAAGGAGCAAATCTCCTATTAAAGGCATGAGATATATTGGAACTGTATCCATTGCCACCGGTAGAAGACAACTGCTCATCAACTGTGCAAAGTTGTGCAAAGAAAAGTATCATTGAACTGAAAGCATCATTTAGTGCAAGAAATGACAATTGCCACATTATACCCATTATAAGCTTCTGACTTGTGACTAGGTACCAGATTCCATAGCTGAAATTTTTTTTAAGTTTTAATCACTTATGTTCTCAAATATTACAGTTTCTTTTTTCATTTCTCCATTTACACATCTGTTATCTAAAGTGAAGGACATCCAGAATGGTGTCACTAGACTGCTCTTCAGGAATTTTATCACTTTGTCCTGTGTAACTTTCACTGGCTTCCCTTCCTTCATCAAATTAAAATATAAATTACATTCCTGAGGGCTGATCCTTTTCTTCATCACATCAGTTTTAAGCCTGTGTAGCTCTCTGGCTTTATTAGTGGTGACTGTAATTAAAAAACACCCTCTGGCTTTTAGAGCTACCCATAGATTTAGTCTATCCTGTCTGTCATCTTGTACTCATGGCAACACCAAGACCTTGAATCTACATATGCTTCTGTTGTCTGGGTTTCTTTTCTGTCTCTTTTCCATAACTGGCTATTCTTTAATTTCTTTGATATTCTATATTTTTTTTTCCATTTGAGTCACTGTGTTACCTTCAATATGCAATTATAAAAATGTCCTTTGAAGTTTCTGATTGAACCTATGCACAACTAGAAGAAAAGTGGCAAAACAAAGAATGACTCCAAAAACAGAAGACTTGATTCTTCACACTCTACTTCGGTAGGAGCTGAAGGCTTTCAGTCCAAGGAGATTGGATTATTTCCAATGCTGGGCTATCCAGAATCAAATTGTTTCCCTTGTAGCAAACTATTTGCCTAATTTACTAATTATCAGATTAAATGGGATTAGACATGGGATTTTCCAGATGATTCCAGGCAATAAAACCAATGAAATAAATTCTCTTCCAATGATACTTGCACAGAAATGTTACTGTGGGGTAATAGTCTGCATGCAAAAGCTGTTTCCAGCTTTGGAAAACATACCATTTCCATGCACAGCTCTGGTGCAGCCAGTGCCAGCAAGCATAAGCTCTGTGTGGAATTTTGACAGTGTTTGTACCTCAGGGTATGACTGCATAGTTACACCTCCTGAGAAAGACAATGGAGAAAGCAGACAGCTAACAAAGAAGATGAAAAAGAAATGGATAGTCTGGATATGAAAGAGCATTTACACACTTCTACTTGACTGAAAGCTTCTGGAAAGAGCTCTCAGATCTAAATCCCTCAAAGATCTGGGGTGTAACTCATCTAACCTCAACACTAGATGCCCAAGTGAAAATTCCTGACCTTCAACTTCCTCTTGAGAAGCTTCCAGCTTGTAGGCAGCTGAAGTCTGCAGGCACCTCTGCCTTTAACTTTTACATTTCTTATCATTTATTTATGTTTCTTTTATGAACTGTACTCAGCAAGGCCTTAACTTTAAGTGTTCTCTGTAGTGGGGTGCCTGTCTCATAGTCAAGCATTTTGAGCATCCATAGATCTTACATTCTTCTGCCTGTGTAGCTTAAGAAAACCAGAATGTTGGGTGCAGTGTGAACAAACCTAATGTCATTGAGTTCTTCATCAAATAGGCAGTGGTGGTGGTAGTGATTCAGTGAGTATTGCTTCCAATTTTGGTTTTGTTTTTTAATACAATACTCTGCGGTTAGCACACTTTTCTAGGCTCTGGAAGACAGAGATGTACTTCCTTTCTCTTCCTGATTTGCAATACCATGCTGGCATTTATTGCTGGCTGCGTGAGATATTTTCCTTCATGTGCTGCCTGTTCATTACTATCTGGAAGAACCCAAGTCATTATGTAAGAAGCTTAGACTTTTAGCTTGTGGTAGATGATCCTTCCCACCAGCAGGGATTTGTATTATGCTTTAATGCTTTAGTAGTGCTTAGGTTACTTTGTCAATCCAACTCTTGAACATCCATCCAAAAGCTTCGGTCTCTTGGATATAAAAATGGGAATGATTGGGTGGGAAAAGATTTAAGAGATTTTTGTACAAAACAGTGCAATTTACCTGAAGAAAAAAATCACATTTTTATTCACTTGGAGGCATTTTAATGACAAAGTCTAATGAACAGTTGCAGATGTTCTGTGTGAAATGGCTCAGTTACAGCAAGAACTACATGAACTTTTACCCTGAACTCAAACCAAGATCTTTCTCTCTCCTTCCTTTTTTTTTTTTTTTTTTTTTTTTTCCTGATGTACTAAGTTGTTTAGTTAAACTTTTGGTTTGTTTCTTTTCCTGTTCATATGCCTCTTTAGTCCTTTTTTCAGCTGGGACTAGTACTCAGCTACCACCAGGAAGGCTGATTTGTGACACTCACAGCCAGCTCTGTTCTGTGTTGGGCAAATTTGTTGCAGGAATAATTGACACACCAGCCTTCCTAATCTTTTCCATTTGTAGACTGTAACTAGATTGCAATACAATAAGGAGGTGGTCATCTTTCTGTCAGTGGAGATGTCAAAGAAACAGTAACAGGAAAGAGATACCCCAATGACAGGGCAGAGATGAGTAAAAACAACGTGGGTCTGTTCAATATACAACAGCCTGTGTTCAATATACAACAGCCTTGCCATGTACATCATACTTGTGGTAGGCTGTAAAGGCATTATTCCCTGGTGAGTGCTCCTCATTCAGCTCAAGTCACAAAGCAGTTGTGGACAGGGAGGGAAAGGCAGAATAGGACAGAGAAAGCAACCGCTGTACATTCAGCTGTGCAATATTTTCTTTGGTCTTGCAATGAACACAGATACTTCAGCTCTGTGGCTGGAACTTGGCAACCCTTCTCCAAGTTCCTTAAAAAGAAACAAAACTGTTCTACCATCTGTGAGACCCACTTGTCCTTTCCCTCTCCTCACACATATGCTCACTGCATTACGTTACCAGTTGAATATAGCGACATATGCATGCAAAGATTTCCAGCTGAGATGAATAGACATTCTTTTACAGTTACCAGAATGGAGTCAGCTGTGCAGCAGACCTGCTCTGCCCCAATCACTTAACCCATAATGTTTCAGGGGGAGGGAAATATGGAATGGCAATAGAATTTGACTTAGGCAGAATGTGGTAGCTGTGGTTCAGTCTAGAATATGGCTTGTGCACGATGATTTGAGACCATGGGCCAGCAAAGTACTTAATTATGCACTTCACTGAAAGCAGGCACAGTCTTACTGACTTCTCATATTCTGGAATTAGAGCTTGAATGTTTTATTGTGCTGGAGCCTCCATGAAGACATGGTAGGATCATGGATAACTGGGTAGGTGTCTTTGTATATTTTGGGCAAATGCAATTTTATTTTGCTTGAACTCCTGAGGGGTGTGACAGAAACTTGCTCTGATCCAGAAAAGGTGACTCCCATTAAAGTAATGCTGAATACAATGTACCTCACAGTGGGGTTTAGGTACATGGACATGCTACTGCTATCGCATTGTTGACCAGCTCCAACCAAGGACAAAGCTTCCAGCTGCCTGCCCAAAACACAATCTGCTGACTGACATCTCTTGTGGTGGCTTTACATTCAGTTGCAAAGCTTAAATTCAGGTACTCCAGACTACATTATTTGGTAGTATGGTGATAGAGAATGGATTTAGAAATGTCAGTGGCCTATCCCTGTTTTGGTAACTCCCCATCAAAACTCATAGGAATTTTGGCTTTCATTTTGAGATCATCTTTCTACGCTTGTGGAGGGATTCACTAGCATATAGAATAAATCAACCTTTGCCCACAAGAACATAAATTCTTTAAGACATGCTCCATCGGTGAAGAGGTTGGCAGGAGATGGTTTTGAGGGGGGATGATTTTCACACAGAGTGACTCTCATCCTTTTTTTACATATTAAAGAGCCAAGGAAAGACCAAGAAAAATTTGTTTCCTTCTCTAACTTAAAGGGGGCCAGATTCTCAGCTGGTCTATATTAATACAGTTTTTTGAACTCTTTGGAGTGATGCTGATTAAAACCATCTGAAGACCCTGTCTAGGATTTCTTGCTATTTTTACAAAACTGTAAAAAAGGGATCTACTCAAGTCTCAGTAGCTATGAAAAGAAGCTATATTACGGGCTGCATTTTAACAACAGAAGAGAGAAAAAATGTGTATGGGGAAAGAATGCTTTTACATGAAAGGTAAAAAACATGTGGAAAAAATTACCAAACAAATGACATATTTAAGACTATGGGTTAGATGCACTAATGAATTTGTCGGGCATTAGCAGCGTGGTTTTTTTAAATTTATTTTTTTGTTGTTTTGTTTTGCTTTTGAAAGTGGGTGTTTTAATTCAGCAATATAAATAAACCATTTTCTTTACCTTTTTTACCCACATAAATGTCAATCATAAATATCTACTATATGTCTCTTTTTAATGAACTATGTAAAAAAAAAGCACTAGCAAGGCAAAAATATGCATTAAGCACCTTTCAAAGGTGACAAGTAGTTATAATAAAATGCTCCTGGATAAATCAATGAAAAGCTTTGAGATCATTGCCTATTAGAATGAGAAGTTTTGATTTACTTGTTGAAATTTTAAGGCTCACTTTGCCTAACTGGGATAGGAAGAGTTTTTCACTGTTTGAGCTTGAAACAGAATTCCCACTGCTGGCAAAACCAGTGGAAAAATGTCATGGTTCCTAAGGATCATGAAAAACCAAAACAGCAGAGTCCAATTTCAAGGTCGTGGTTGAATTTCTATTTAGTTTTTACTAATTTTACAGTAAAAATGTAAAAAAAGATGTCTCAGCAATTTCTGAGTAAAAATGACACCTGAAAGTCCTTGAGGGATATACCTGCTTATCAAATTCTTTAGATTTGAAAAAGTTTAAATTAGAATTCTTTTTGTCTTTTCTTGTTTATTCTTTTTGTTTGCTTGTTTGTTTCATTATTTTTATTTGTTAGCCAATCCATCTATTTTTGATGGTAGAATTGTTTTTCAAAAATAGTATAATATTTAATATTATAATAGAAATATATTTCTATTTAATATATAATTTATAATACAAATATAAACAATATTTACCCAGTCTAGCAAACAATCCCAATGATAATTTTTATGATGTTTCTATACCTTACTAGGGTGAGAGCTCTCAGTGTAGATTCTCACCATTTTTAGGGGGGCAGCCTCTATGTTTATATAAACTACTTTTCAGACTTTATACTCTCACTATACTAGTAGGCTCCAGATTGAAACTTCCCTGAATTTTATGTATATTATCTTGTGTATGTTCTCGTACTTCTTTGAATTTTTTATTTTGGTTTAAGCCAATTTCTCATATCTCTCCTTGATCTAAATTCTGATTTCTTTCAGAAATAATGAAGTTCATCTATCATCTTCAAAAATTCATGGAATTGTAGAAGTTTCCCGACAAATATAAAACAGCAATGTCATGTGCACATTTTAGAAGGGCAAGAAGGGTCTTGTCATCTCAGTACCTGGAAAGGTTATGGGCTATAGTCTTCTCAATGCCAAATCCAGTCCCATGAAGGACAAAAGGTGTTTGGGAGCTGCCAAGATGGATTACCCAGGAGCAAATCATGCCTGACCAATAAGGCCACCTTTTATAAGGAGGTGACTGACTTGGAAAATGAAAGAGTAGAGGTTATTTTTCTCCTTGGCTTTACTGAATCCTTCAGTCCTGACTTTCATAGCATCTTTGTAGCCAGAATTGGAAGATGTGGACATGACTGTTGGACTATGAGGCTAGAGGATGTCTGGCCCCAAAGTACAGTGGAAATTAAGCTGAGGACTTGTTATATGTGCCATTCTTCAAGGTGCAATAGTGGGGTCAGTACTGATCAACGTCTTCATTAATGTCTGGATGGTGGGATGAAATGCATTCTCATCAGCTTTGCTGACAACACCATATTGTAACCAATATACTGCAGGCTGTAAATACAACCAATATAAAGCATGGCTGCTGTTCCTTGAGAGGCTCAATCAATGTATTAAGATTTAAATGTGTTAAAACCTTATGAAGTTCAACAAAGCAAAGGTCCTGAAACATTATAAACTCATGCAAAAAAGGCTGGGTTCTGATTGGGTGGAAAATGGCTTTCCAGAAAATGTTAAAGGGACGTTGGGGCAGAGAAGGAGTCGTCAAAACATATTTTTTCAGGAGAGAAGGACAGGTGCATACTGGACTGTATTAGCAAGAGGATAGCCAGCAGGAATTGGGATTCTTCTCCTTTATTGTACTTGGGAGATCACACCCAAAGTACTCTGTCCAGTTTTGAACAGGACAAAGACAAGATAAGAAAGATACTGACATACAGAAGAAAGCCCAGTAGAAGGCCACCAGAATGGTTGAGGTCTGAAGAACATGCTGTATAAAATCCTGAGTGAAATTTGTTTTTCCTAAGAAAAGAAGACTAATGAGTGCCCTTGCCTAGCTAGTGAGTGATCATTAGTAGATAAGGTGAAAGTAGACTCCCTGGGAGATTCATAGTGACAGGAAGAGAACCAGTGGACATTAGTAACAGCAAGGGAAATGACAGATCTAGACTGTCAGGCTATGCCTCAGCTATGTTGTTGGTACTGCACCGTTTCCTGCTGTGCCAGTTTATTGGTTGCTTCTTCAGGATGAGGTCCAGACCTACCCTGTGGGTAAATTTTCCTCCTGTTTTCCCTTCTGTTGATTCTGCTGTTGACCCTGGAAAAGACTCACTATCTTGTCTGAAACTGTTCTGCCTCTTGGGGAGCAGCCCTGCTCTTGCAGCTGCTAGGCAGGAAACTGCAGTCAAATAGAAAAAAAAAAATTCTCCCCAGTGCTGGTGGTGGTTTGATGGAACAGATTGCCAAAGCAGCTGATTGACTTTCCATCCTTGGAACCCAAATGGACAAAGCTTAGAACAACTTGATGCTGTTTAGACCTGGGCTTACAATGGGTGGGAGTTTGGATCAGTTGATGTACAGAGGTCCTTCCCAGCCATGGTTGTTTGACTCCTTGGATCTAAGAGGGCAAAGAATAGAACAAGGAGTTGCCCTTTGATTTAGCACTGTTGTGCCTGTTCTTTAAAAATTATTCAGATTCTAGAATTTGAAGTATGTGTTTCTCTTTTAGTAGGCAGATTCAGTCAAGATCAGAGAAAAGGATTTCCTAGTCTCAAAGATCTGTGCTTAGGTGTTACAGATTAGTTTTTTTAAAGAGGGAGGCAACACTTCTGGGTGGCAGTGAAAAGGGAAGTGCTGAAGCTAGTTTGGTGTACACAGGAAAAAATAGACTGGAAAGCAATACAGTAACATCATTGTGAACCACAGTAAAAGGTCAAATAATCGTTAATTCTACATGCTTTATTGCCCTTAAAATGCCGTGGGGAGCAGTCCCACACTGGCAGGGACAGACAGGATGACCAAATAGCCAGTCTTTTCCAGCTTCAGTTTCTGGGATTCTATGACTTATATTCATCATGTGCTTGGTAGTAAAACATCCTTGTTTCCTCCTATATTTGTCTTAGTTTTTCCTTTGTTCCAATGAAGAAAAAAAATAAAAAAAATAAAAGAGTGAGCATTGCTATTAAAAATTTGAGCCAGTAAAATTAAAGCAAGATCCCACTCTGAGTGCTGGGGATAACCCGGAGATGTTGGTGGAGAATCTGGATTAGCTGGAGAGCCAAAAGAAAGACTCAGACACTGGGCAGATAGCTGGAAAAGTCTGTTAGTGCAGCTGTGAGCTGTGGGAAGACAGAGCTTATAAAGGACAAACAGCTGTTAGAGTCAGACAGGAAAGCCTCTGGAAAAAGAAGTATAATAAGGGAGGAGGATAAGTAAAGTAGTTTGATCATGGATGGGTAAAAGGCCAGAGAAAGAGGTTTGTATCAGATTAGAACCTGAGTGCAATATTGTACACACCTCTCTTTAGGACAGAAGAGGCAAAAGTCAGCAGCAGTCATATTGGTGAGTTCAGAGGAGCAAAAGAAGATATAGTTTTCTTTCTACCTTATCAAGATTGCCCCCAAATATCCTGTCGTATCATGACTCTGTCCTGCGAGTGCTCCAACAAGAAGAAGAAATACCAAAACTTACTCTACTGTTGAATGCCTTTTTAGTTGCCTGGGTCAGCTGCTTAGGGAGCTACTAGTTTTAAGGTGTCTGCCTGGTTTCTTATGATGCCAGTAATAAAAGGAGTACACTTGTAAGTCTAGATGAAGTTTTTTGGAGCAGAGGCTGTTTTATCAGTCATTTGAAATTGAAAATTCTTTTTCTTGAGTAGACTCCATATGTCAGACACAAAAAATAGGTTAAGGACTGGTTGTAACTTTTCAGGACTTGGCATTTTAAAATGATATAAAATGAGCGAAGCAAGTTCACGAAAGTGGTTTAGGTTCTACTTTTACCTTCCTAGTGAGAAATGAATATTAAATATAATCTTCAGATGAATTAGTTGTTCTCTGCCATGCTGCCTTTGTTCTAGCATGAGTACTTTTAATCCTAATGTGAATCTGGTGACAATCTAGTTCCCTGCTTTGTTTTCAGGAATGGCAATGCAGTTTGTAACTAGAATGTGGAGAACAAACTACCAATTTTTTAAGCTACAAATGCCAAAAAGAGGTGTGATTTCTTTTTGTTTTAATAAAAGGATTTTTTATTCTCACAGAAGAAATGACTAGTAGTAAATATTCCTACACAGAAATTAGTAGAAATTACAGTTTTATGATGGATAGGTTTTCCCTTTTTTCCCTTTCTCTCTCTGTTCTTGGGACTTATTAAGTGGTTTTGGGTTGTTGAACTGAACTGAGAATTTCAAAGGGTTCAGAATTACTTCAAGGCTAAATTCCCATTGACTTTCGGTGAGAGTTGCATTCCCATCCTACTCTCTGCTCTTCTATAAAAAAAAAAAAAAGCTTTAGTTTCATCCCAGATGACCACTTACATTTCCCCAACAGCCTAGAGACATTGCTCTGCCTTTTAGAAGTTGTGGACCTTGGTGTATAGGCTCATTATTTTAGTTCTAGAAGAAAAATTTATTTATTTTTTCTGGTTCAGAGGCTCTGGAAGAAGATTAAGGAGGGAAAGCACACACACAGCTTTTTAGACTGTGTGAACAACATATTTTAAACATCTTTTAACTTGCTCTTGCATTGACCCTTTTCAGGCATTTTGTAACAAGCAGGAATATTTACTTGGGTGTAGGCATCATGAGAAACTCTAGAGCCCTTCCAAAGTGAGAGCTCCATGGTGTGGGCTGAGCCAACCCTGACTGGGTCTGAGCTGGAGAATCCCAGCGATGTGGGCTCCTGGTGGTGCATTGCTGCTGGGATCCAGCACTTTTCAGAGTATGGTCCGAAGCAGCACCTGCCCATGGGGATGAGAACCACATTTCACAGGAGATGGTGTATTGAAGTACATAATTGGGGTGTTGCTTCAGCATGTTTGGAGTTGGCTGAGATATTCTAAGCCGTCTCCTTGATGCTGGAATTTAGGGTTTGCCCAGGGAGTTATTTCTGTTCAGAGACTGCAGGTTTCTCTTCAGCTTGTGTAAACTTTCCAGAAGATGAGTAAGACCCCAGTGCCCTCTGCACTAAATATGACTATGCTTGCTTATGTTTAGAAACTCAGGTGATTCACTGGATGCCTTTATTCTGGTAAATAAACTGGGGAAAATCCCAGAAGCACAAGAGGTAGGACAAGGTTGTCATCAGATCATGGTGCACTCTTCCTCCAGAAAGAAAGACACCCTCATCCCTGATGCCCACTGGTCTTTGGCTCACAGTATTCCACAAACAATACTTGATCCTTGGTTGAGAGAGTACTGGCATGTGTCAAAATTTTGTTTATCGGCTGAGCTCAATGCTAACGTGGAGCAAACTTGGAGAACTGGGTGCTTGGGCTCAGCCTTGTGCCCTGAGATCATCTGCCTCAAAACCTTAGGGATACCCCTTGGAATTACTCATGTTACACTTGAAATAGAATTTTATACAAGAATTACATGAATGAACTTAAGATAAAAGAAAAGGAAAGAAAAAGAATTTACTTCAGAAAAAGAACTGGAATCTATTGCCATCCAACAAAAATACACAAGGGGCTAAAAATTCCAGGAATTAGTTTAAAATTAGCAAAAAACCTAGGTTCATATTTAAAATATTTGAAAGCCTTCAGCAAAACATCATTTAGATGACAAACTCTTGTAAATGTGATATTGTCAAAATAGACTACACTGTGAAGAATTTTTGTCATCACAAGTATTCTGTCTTTGTGTATAGAAGGCTCTCTTTTTTTATAGATTTCATCTAAGGTTGCTAGTAGGTGAACTTTTTTACAGAAAACTGGAAAAATCCCAAAGTTGCATCTATTTCCAAGGGAAACAGCTTGCAATCACATTCTTTCACAGAGTGATTTTTATATGTTTTTGTTGCCTTTCTGGCATAGTGGCAGGACCAGAACTGTATTCAGTTATTGAAGAGTGAAATCAATATTATGAAATGGAAAGGCACATGCCATATGTGTGGTTAAAGAAGAAAAAATATTTGTGAAAACACACATTCTTAGAATTATATAATAATTCATTTAAAAAAACCCCATGTAGTTAATTAAAAAATAGGACTCCTATTTATTTGCTGATGTGTTTAATGTTGTTCTTATACCAGTGTTGTTGAGACAAAATGAAGAAGTTGTGGGTAAAGCTTGCCCAAATAGTACACAGCCAAGAGCCACCGAGGATCCTGATGACACAGTAAGAGCTTTGTTGCTGGTGGTATTTCTATGCTTGAGTTTATGTTAGTAGAAAACATTTTGATAGCCCCTTACAAAAACTACATGAATTCTGAAATTCTGGAAGCAGAGCTTTTGAAAACTGAAAATCTATTGAAAGCTTTTGAAATAATAAAAAGCAAAGTAATTCTCCAACTACAAATCAAAGTGAAGGTTGCACATAGTCTGCTTTTACTAAAGAAGGTGTTTCTGTTGATGCAACCAAATGAGTCTGTATGGAACATCAATGTTTATCAGTGATGGGATAGCACTGATCAAAAGCATAATAATAATAATAATAATAATTTTACTTTCTCTGCTTGTATTTTGTGACCCACGAGTCCCAGTAAATTTCCCATCTGTTTGGAAACTATTAACAGCATTTCTCTCTCTTTAGCTAGTAAGACACCACCCTATGATTTATTGTAGATGAAAAGTAGAAGAGTTAGAGAAGCTAAGGATGTAAACCCTCCGGAACAATCTAGTTCAATAACATCATTATTAGGGTAATTTGGGGTCAGCAGTCTGCCTGGGGAAGAATTGCATTTCTTTGCTTTACTTCACAGCCTCCTCATTCTACTGTTTGTAAGCCTTGCTGTTGTTAAAGACTGCAGTAGTAATAACAACAGACAGTTTTCACTAATCTTTACTGAGGTACCATAAAACCAAAGCATCTTGTAAACGTTGCTGACACAGAAACAAACTCCAGAACCTCTTATTTCAAAATCCAGAAAGGGAAAATTTGTATATTTGTCTGTAGTTTTTCTCCTGTTTTCTTCACAGGCTACTGAGTGTTTTTGAAAGGGCATTTGAGCAGTAATTGCAAATGCACCCACAAAATTGGAATAATTTAAGACAAATCCATGTCTTAAATTGTAATTGTTAATTATTTGCTGCTTTATATGGTCAAAATGGCTGTATGTACTAAAGTTTTTTGAAATATCTTTGTCTTACTAACTTGGGAAACAGCCAAATTAAATTTTGTCTGCATCCTAAGTCTGGTCTATATTTATGCTTGTATTTGGTGAATGCATTTCAAATATATTTTAAAAAAGTCCACAATTGAATCAGAAAGGATATGCTGAAAATCTTTAAGAAAATATGAATAAAGTACTGGGAAGTTCCAATGACTTTTTTTTTCCCTTACACTGTATTGTTCTTTGTGCTTTTTTTCCCCCCCCCCTCTTTATATTTACAGAGGATTTTGTTCCTGTAACACTTCAGAAGGAAGAATATAAATGTTTTTATGTATTCTTGCCAAAAAAAGTGTCTTGGTAATTAAGGGTCCACATTTTGAAGTGCAGAAAATCCATAAAAAGTGTAGACAACAGAGAACTGTGAATTAAGCCTCATAGTCTGTTGACAAACTGTTACCTTTTCTCTTCTTAAAAATACTAGTCATCTAAATACTTCTTAACAAGGGACTCTGAATTTTGGTTTCTTAACAGAGGTGAGAGCTCAAGAGCCCCCTTGAGTGGCACTTCCTTGTCCGATGAGTGTATATCTGAATAAAAAGAACTTATGTTCTGGTCTCCCAGATCAGGGATTAGTGGGGTGTCAGTGTATATCTGAATAAAAAGAACTTATGTTCTGGTCTCCCAGATCAGGGATTAGTGGGGTGTCAGCAAGTTTATGTCTCTGTGAACTGATGAAGGGTGCTTATACACAATGCTTCTGACCTTCAGTAGGTCTGCAATGCCCTCCTTAAGGTAAAACCCACCTTTTGCTCGCAGCAAATTCTCATTAATAATATCCAGTACAATAAAATCATCATGGTGGGTATGTTTCTTTCTGAATGAGGAGCAAACAGAGCAGTTTTGATAGGTTCCAAAACAAGGTTAAACTTTGCAAAAATATAAAAATAAAGGAGACACCAGACTTGGGTTTTAACTTAGTATGACCTTCTAACAATTTGTAGTGAAGTCATGGAGTGTAAGTATGCCAGTGAAAAAGTAATGCTTACTATTTATAGCCAAGTTGTTCAATCTAGCTTGAATTACTTAATAAAGTTCCATTTATCTCATTATATTAGTTAGCAATAGAGATTATTTTCCAATTCATACTGGCAATAAATGCACCTCAATATTCCTTAAACAAATTATGGGATTCTCTTTTCAAACATCCTAATCTATTAAGAGAATTAGAGAATATTGTCCATGACACCTTTCTCACAGCTTTTGAAATGCAAGAGTTGGTAGAAGACTACAAATGGTAAGGAGAATTTAGGTCACAAATGCTGTTGTTGACTTTGATGCTTTGATTCTGTGTTTATGCAATAATTATTTAGGAGAAGGCAAAAGACCAAATTAACAGTGCAGTATTTCTAAAAAAGAAAAATAATTACAAATATAACACCTATCTTTTACAATTTTTTAGTTAGGAATAAGATTTTTTGTGGCTCAGTTATTATTGTCTCTGTCAGATGCCACAGATGTGGAGATAACTGAGCATTTGATTTCAGTCCAAATGCAGGCCAAGTACAGAAGAAACTGCATAACTGCAACAAGACTGATGGGAGAGCGATGAAGGAAAAGTTTAGCAACATCATGGTTTGGAACATTTAAAAGGCGGCCTTAAAATACTTTATTTTCATGAATGCCTAATATGATTAAAGAGTTTGACTGTGAGGACCTGGGAAATAATAATGAGACTGTTACAAGACTTTACAGGGATTCTGTTTTGAGAGGAAGAAGTATGTGTTTGAAGAGGGCTTTTAAAGACTGTTTTTATGACTAAGAGCAGTAAGCAGTCTAAATGGCAGTCAGAACCTTTGGCTGCAGAAAAACAAGCCAAATCACTTCTTGGTGAGAAACCCAGGGGAGGGAAATGGTAAAATAGAAAGTGTCATGAAGTGCCTTTTCCAGATTCCTGTAAGTAATTTTCTTTATGGGATATTTTGAAGAAACACACATTTGCTGATGTTATGGCTACCTTTCCCTTCAGTTATATAAAAATGTGGGCAGGTTGTGTACCTACTTTTTTTCTAAAGGTTACTTGTTGCAGTGATCTTTACAGAATAGATTCTTCTCATGTGTGTAACCAAGAGGATGATTTTCCTGTGGTGTCCTGAGCTGTACATGAAAGAAAGAGAGGAGATCTATGGTATATACTGAATGAGTCCTTTACTTTTTCATTTTTTTATTTTTACAGAGTCTTTTTCTAAGATTCTGGTGTCACCAAACATGGGTGGGAAGCATCAGAAGCAGCAGGGATGAAATAAGTTCTGCTCTTCACAGAGAATTTATGTGGGCTTTGAAAAATATTTAGGTACACTTCAGTGAAGGCTTTGTATTGGCAATGCTGCAAGGATTCTTTGTTGAAGTAAACTAAGAGCTGCTGGGAGTTCTAGCACAAGAATTGCATAGTCATCAGAAATCCAGATTCCACAAAGTGATAGAAATATGCAAGAACATAGTTTGATAATTCAACAGACCAAAATTGAAAAGGATAAATAATTTTACCTACTACTGATGTGACTGTCAGGTGGAGAATGTTTTGAAACCAAGTGTTAGACACTGGTAATTCCCAGTGACAAATTGACATAACACTTAATAGGTTCATGTCCCTGAGTAGTACAGAATAAGTAGGAGAATGAAACCACATAGAGAAACCTCAAAGTGACCTCCAAAAAGAATTGTTTTTGCTCTGAAATTACATCTTACTCCTGCAGTTTATTCCAATTCTATGTTATTTTGCTCTAGGCTCCTTTACATGGTACATTTACTTGTGGCTATTGTGCAATCACATTTTTGTAGTTTTCTCTACATTTGCATCTATTTCTCTGTTTTATGGCTCATTAACCCCTTTAGTCAAGACTATATTTGTGGTCAGTAATTTCTCTTTGCTGTCTTCTCTCTCAATCCACTTATGAGCTTCCATTATTCATGAAAAATCTAAAATTGATTATTTCCTCCGGATGTATGGGAAAAAAAATGAATATAAGGCCTACTTTTTCATGTGTCAACTGTAAATACACTACAAAACATCTTAGACAGAATAGGCAAAATTATGTAACAAACAGTGTGTATTCAATTGACTATGCTATTTTTAGGTTCTGGAAATGTTCGATTTTTCTAGAACAAAGAACAAGTTCAAGAACAGCGTTCCATCATCAAACTGCATGAACTATTGCCCTAATTTTCTGTCTTTGGGGGTAAGCAAAAAAATGGTTATTCAGAAGTGCAGGGTAACAGATTTTCTAAAGGAATCAAGTGCCTAAAGTATCCATGTGATTGGTTTCCATTGGTAAATTACGATTAAATCTGGGCAGAATATATGAAAATTAAGTATTGGTTTGAGCCCAAACTTTGGGCCCAAAGAGTTAAAACTGAATTATTCTGAAATTAAAAGCAGAGTAAACTTTGCCCCCTTTCTTCAGAAAGGTTAAAATCTAGAAAGTCAGTTCTCTCACACATGAAAATTCCATAAGTGGATTTTACTGTTTGAATCCTAATCCATCACAGAAAAAAATGATGCAAGACATTAAAATGATGTAATGTGGTGTATGTGTTGCCTAAAATTTGCACATGAGTATCAGCAGACTTGGTTTTAGTCACAGGCGGGTCTTAAAAAAAAGATCATAGTCAAACTCCTTCCCTGTATTTGAGGGTGCTGTATTAATATTCAGCATCCTGGCTTTTAGCAGTCTGTGCCATGAACATTTGTGAAATCTTTAAATTGCAAGTTTCAGCCTTGTTTTTTTTTTTGTTCTTTTTTTAAGAGAAAAAGTATTGACTGGTGTTAGCTGCTAAAAAGATTAGCAACTCCACAAGTCATGGAAATTCAGGGATTTTTGTTTTTAGAGGAGGGATATATAATGTTTCCCTTTCTTTACATCTAACTACTATTATAATTTATCCTTATTTGTTCAGCTTTTATTATTTCAAAATACAGTCACTGAGTATTCAGTCATGATTTTGTAGGGATTATCACTTGCACCTGTAGAGCACATGACTTACATAAATGAGATACGCTGCATCCAATCTTCTGCATCATGGTTTTTGTGACTTTGGAGAGACAACCCTAATTTGCACTGTCTTCACAACTGCACATTGACAACCTGTATGCTCTCTGTATGTGAAATCCAAGTAGTTCATCAAGACATCTGCATGTATCCTGGATTGTGAGGATGGACATTTTTGAGTGAACACCCTTTGCAAACACAGAGGATTGTCTGCTCTTGCAAATTTGTATATCTGCAAGTGTATTATAGCTAGTACATCTTATAAAGATCTGGTCCAGTGGTTTTATGACTTGTTGACTGAATGGATGAAATTTCTGTAATAAAATTAAAGGCTCTTTTGGATGTGTGGTTGTCTTTATAATCTGTTTTTATTTCCATTGTCTCTGTTGCCATTGAACCCTTTTGACATCAGAATAAGATTAAACAAACCAACAGTTTAGCACACACTGAAATGGAAAATACAAAAAGGCTTAATAAACACACTGTGTAACTGACAACATCTGGAATAGCTTTGTAGCCAAGTGCCTTGAAACCACCTCTTAAACACAGTCCTCAGTAATCAAATCTAAAAACATACTAATTCAGGAAGCTCTAAGATGTTGCATCAATTACATCTTTTGAAATAACTTCCTTTCCCTCATCAGCTAAAGATACTGCTCCCATTTATTTTACTGCATATTTAAGACTACTACTTTGTGTTAGTATGCTGGATAACTTCCTGATGGAAAAATAAGGGTAGGTAGCTAGTCAAATTAATACATTGTATTTTTGAAAGTCAGTCAGTAATTTCTTAAAATATACAGATGACTATGTAATTAAAGAATGAAGAGATTTTTACATTTGAAAGAAAAAAAAAATCACAAAAATAAAATCTGTCTTTTGAAAAAAAAATCTGGTGGTATTAGGCAAGAAATTTGAGCTGTTGGCCCTTTCCAGGGTACTATCAAAAGCAAAATGGGCTCATAATCAAGACAACTGAGGTCTGGCTGTTTTTGGGTCAGTATCTGTGAGCTGTACCCCATATGACCTGTACTTTACCCTGCTCTCATGCCATACTCCACCAGACAGAGTGGGGCAGAGACTCTGGGCTCATGTCTGCCTGCATTGCCCTCTGTGAGAGAGCATGAGCATGTAACTCTCCTACAGGCATTCACAGCCTAATCAGCATTTCACTGGTACCTGAACAGAGACACACACATCAGTTGTATGATCTGGAACACACACACAGCAGTTGTATGATCTGGAACAGTAGTTCACGTTAACTTGAACTGACTTGAACTGGTGGCCAGTTACTGGAGTTGAGGGCCTAGATATGAGGGAAATATCTATTTGAAGAATAGACTACTTGAAGAAGAGACATGACTAATGGGGGAGTGGAACACAGGAGTAAGGCCAAAATGAACGAAAAGAAGAATCTAATAAATGACAAACATTTCAGTGTTAGATTTCTAAGAGTTGTTTTAGGACTGATTTAATTACCTGCGAAACATTTGAGTTTCCCTGTGTTATCGCAGACATCCAAACGACACTGGCTGATACTATATGGGACCCATAGGAGAGATGTACCCCTTTCCTGTTGAAGCTGGGATGAACTGAGTAGCTCAGATACTCCTAGAGACCCGAGAGTGAACTAAATAATTTTTCTTTCATCTTTCAATGATCACAGGAAAATACTACCATCTGCCTTTGAGATAGATTTCACACTAAAGGCTAAGAGGTCTGTGTACAGCACCACTCTGCAATACCATGGAATAACAAAAAGCACTCAGTGTAGCAAGGGAGTTACAGGCATGATGGCACTTAGATTTTCCATACACATATACCATGAAATAATGCATTGCGTTATTGTGGCAGTAATGTAACTTCCATGAGCAGACAGTGGTTCAGTGTTCCTAGCTGTCTAGCAAGGATCCTAGTGGTCTGAAAACCAAAGTGCTTTTGGAAAAATAATGAAGTTTATGGTATTTCTACTTTAGCCGTTTTAGTAGCAAACTGCGTCAGTTCAGGTAGATTTTGTGGAAGGCAATGGCATAATTGTCAGGCCTCAAGGACCTTAAGCAGATAAGAAAACAAGTACTTCCTCCTTGCAGTAGCACTCTGAAATATGATCACTGGAAACCACAGAAGCTTTAATTCTCTTTGGTTTTCTTTTTACTCATTTCACAATTTCTTATGCTACTGGCAGCTGTTTATTGCATTTGGCTCACTGGTTGTTCATCACCCAGTGCTCATTTGGCCATTACTGCTTTAACTCATGCATGGGAAGTTTGGAGGAGTTCCTGAACTTGGCATTCTTGAGAGCCTTACACTCTTTCTTTTTGGCATGTGAGGCAAACACATTTATGTGGCCTGTTTGGTGGACTCATTTATTTGAGGATTTGTGGCAAAGGGGCATTTCTCTGATTTCTTTTGTCCTGGAGATAGAGAGGAGGAAAGAGCAGCACAAGAGCAGCACAAGGAGTAATAAATACTTAAATAGTCAAGACAAATAGGATCTGTCCTGTACGATGTACACCAGACTCCTGTTCAGCTCACCAAGGAATGTATCGAGGAACACTTGCAGCTGCTGCTGTTGGCTCAACAGGACAGCAGTTTCTGTGTTCTGACACAGACATGCACAAAATTATGGAAAATGAAAAAAAAAAGTACATCAGACCTTCAGAATTTCTTTCTGGACAGATGCAGAAGCTTAACATGGCTACATGGGGTCTGTATTTTTGCAAATATTATTTATTTCAGATGCCTATTCCAAGGTGCATATACAGAACTAAATTCATTACTCTTTAGCCCCCCTGAAAGTATTTAATACAATAAAAATCAGGTATTCGGGTATTTATCAGTAGTGGTATTATCCAGTCCTGTTACTGGTTAACTACTTAACAATGCACTCCTGTGACAGAAAGTATTAAACATATCTACTGAGTGGAAATGCCTTTTTAAAACTATCCCAGAGCTGTGAAAATTATCACCCATAGAAGTCAGCGGATCTGACATGAGGCTGAACAGAAAATGCATTTGCATTCTTGTTCCTGTCACAAAATACTGCCCTAGATTTTTCTCTCTCCCTTACACTGACAACCCACATTTGAATACTAGTTCCTCAGAAATTTGATTTTATTTATTAAATAATGGCTTACATCTCTCTGTCTTTATTTACAAAGCATATTGATATAGAAAAAAAACACTCTTGTTTCTAGTGAAAACGAACCATTTAGGATAATGGGAATAAAGACATTGCTTTCATTTTTTGTTCCTGGAGATACTGTGATATTATTTTTTTTGTTTGATTCTTTAATGCTAAGTCTCTTGCAATGAGTGGAAAATGGAGAAGCTCAGTCCTATGGGGGCTGTGTTCTCATTTGGTTTTAGATACAAAAATATTGTGCCCTTTTTGTTCTCTACAGTGTAAGTGTATTATGAAATAAATGAGAGAGACAACATTCTGGGAAAAGGAATTGCCTTTTTGTTTAACCATGTAATTCAAAAAACAAGGGAAGTTTTTCAAGGTTCTATTTTATAAACAAAAGACATGCCAAATTGCCTAGATCTGTCAAAAGTTTACTTAAGTAGGGACATAATTTACAAATTGTTTTATAAGACTTCTCTTAGACATTCAAACCTAAAGTTTTCTTTTTTTCATAATATAATTTTATATTAAAAATTTTTGCAAGAGTGATCCTCTATTCTGGAGAGAGTCTATCAGAAATATTGTATTTCTGTGGTTACTTGCAAGTGGCACTACACTCCTCAGTAGCTTGTTAACCATGCATGCATCCTCAATACAGTGAACTAGTATGTGGACATGGCATTTTCAGATTAAAGTTGAACTCCATATAAAGATTCACAACCTCCTAAATGGCTCATTCTCACAATGAAGAGAACTGTTTTGTTTCTTCCTGTAACAGCAATGCCTTAGAAAATAATATATATCAAAACAGCACATTAAAATAACAATATCAACATTCCAAGTCAAGCATTCATAAATTATGAAGTCCAAGAATTGCAAGTTCCCTTTGCCACCTTAATTAAATCTCCTTATGAGTGCGCATTATGATAAATATTGTAATTGCTTACCCTTCTTTACACAGGATCCTTGCCCTCTGGGCTCTTGTCCAGTCATCTCAGTATCACATCTTGCCTCACTCCTTGTCTCAACACTTTTTAATCAAAATTCTTAGAAATCTATTTCTTGGAAGTGGCTGAAGTGCCTTAGCTGACGCTTTCCCCGGCAAAAGTCTCTGAGGTATACACAGCAGGGAATGCTTCAAATGTGCAAATGGTTAAACCTTAGCAAAGCTATGAACAGCTCAGGATGTGCTCTTATATGGTGATATTAAACTACAGAAAACAAAGACTAGTTCTACTCTTATTTAGCAATAGTCACCTCAGTGTTGTGTTGAAGGTAGGGTGACTGGGGCCCAACAAAAGATAAGATGTTAACATAACCCATGTTCACAGTTACAGCATAAACAGTGAAGCATGGTCTGGGTTTTGTTTCAAGTTATTGCTGGCAAACTCCCATTGAAATAACTGCCATTACAAATCTATCTTTTGATTACAGACCCAAGGGAAAATGGTTAAATTGCTTGCAACATTGAGTAAAACTTGTAGTTAAACATTATCCCTCTCCCTTTTATCTGTTATGAGTTTTTACAGGGAAATTCCCTTCTCCAACTGTCTTTTAGATTATATGAAAAACAGCAATAGTTCTTCTGGGATAAAAAGAGAAGATAATTGAGCTGGTTTGGACTTCCTAGATTTTTTGTTGCTGCTCACTCTTATCATGTTTCCTGGTGGACCACAGGAGGAAATGTTCAAAGAAGAGGTCAGGAAAGAGAAATAAGCCAGAAAATGCAACATCTGCCTGAGGTGCTGACTCAGACATTCATGAGCAGAAGACCTCAAGCACAGCCTATATTCTAATAGGCCAGCTAAGAATGTAGAGCCAGCATTGATTTGGGTACCTGTTTTCAGCTTCTCTTGTTGGTTTTACACCAGAGTTACAAGAGCTGCATTGTGTAGGAGAAAAGCAAAAAAAAAAAGGGCAAGGAAGGAAAAACAGAATAGTAAAGCACCCTTCCCCCCCTCCTCTACTCTCATTTTCCATCCAAATCTCACAGGGTTGAGAGCAGGACCACTGGCTTTCTGATGGGGGTAGAGTTCACATGATCAGATTGCCTACTTCAGCCTCACTGCAGCTGGGGCATTCCTGGCAAGCTGCTCATCCCACAGGATTTGGGAGAACACACTTCATTGATTTCAGCTGTAAGGATTTCCTGTATGTCTGGAGTGCTGCAGCTTCAGAGGTAACCTGTGCCTTCATGGCAAGCCTTGACTTTCTGTCGTTGGAATTAAGAGTCAGCTCTACTTTTTATTGCTCTATTTTCTTTTCTTTAGTAACTTTTCTTGAATTTGTTGGTTTTTTGTACAAATTATATAGGCCCCACAGAAGGCAGACATGCAAAAGTTAAAGGAGAAATAGGACATACTGAATGATCCATTGTTTATCTTAGTCTTATGCAGCAGTCAACAGATCAAATACAACCATTCTTCACTCAAGTCTCACACTTGCTCATGAAATTCTCAGTAAGATTAGGGAACAAAGTGTAAACTTGACACAATAAAAGGATGGCAAACGTTATGGCGATTCCATTCCCAGTACTTGCGAATATATTGTTCTTTTTCTCACTGTTATTCTACCAGTTATCTCACAAGTTTTATTCCTTAGGGAGTTGTGCTTAAAAGACTTGCAGCTCTGAGCAGCTCTGGATGGGAACGTATCCAGACTTCCTGGCATTACTCAGAAAAGTCTCCACATCCATGGCAGCATTTTAATCTTTGTCAGTGTAATTTTCAACCCTTATTTTTTTTTTCTATCCACCCCTGCAACTGCCTTTCCTTAACATGGTTATTTTGTGCTGCCAGAGGTTGTTCAGGAAGATTTTGTTCCATACATTAACATGATTATAAAATACTACAACACTGATATATGTGGGCTCCTTTTCTCTTGGCAGAGACCGCACGTGTAGGCAGAGTTGAGCCATCATGTTGGGGCTGGGGTGTAGAGCACCCTGGGTTTCTCTCATCTTGGGTAACTTTATTTAGTCTGACTAAGTGATATTTTGACTCCACTGCATCAAGCACGGTCTTGCAGCTGACCATGAGGCAGACCTGGATGTACCTTCTTACAACCCAAGTTGATAAGGTGGGAAAAAAGGATATTTAACCCATCACATTATGTAACCAAGGGTATTCAATTGCTATACATGCCTCTATTTGTTAATCTTCTTTTTTTCCTTTTATTTTGGGTAGGAAAGCAGTGATATATTATGTTTACATAGTGGCATTGTTTCTGCAACCTGTAGAAATTTTTAGCTTGGCTTCTGCAGTATAAAAATACTGGGGTTTGGTGATGTTTGTTTTTGCTTTAAAAAACTCCCAAACCTCTTCCTTTTACTGAAGGCTCATTAACTCTAAGATTTGCACTTTAAAGGTTTCAGTGTAGGAGAGGGGTCTAATGTAACAAACCAAGGCTTGGGAACTTTTGTTAAATTTGTATTTCACTTTACTCATTTTTTCCCTCCACAATCTCTCTCTCCTACCCCAGTTTCCTTTTATGTGTGTATTTCACCTAACTGCTTAATACTGACTGTAAGTTCTGATGGGAAGAATTTTCCCATTGGTTCAATGGCTAATGTGATGGAATCTTGATTCTGGATTGGTATTTCTATTAATGACAAATTTATATTTATCATAAACCAGATATTTGTTCATTATGAAACTGATTTAATACAGCAGGTCATCTCAGAAACTTAATCATGAAACTGTTAAATCTCTCAAATACCAAAAAGATAAGCCATAGAGAAATTTTTGAATCAAAAGTTTGGGAATCTTTACTTGATAGAAATTTGGTATTTCACCTTTTATCGTGGTCTGAGATGAAAACATTTAAGTTCTGATCTTTAAATTCTTTTATCTTTTAAATTGAGTAGACACTGACTGAGGAAAAGCATTAAAGTTTTGCAGGAGCACTGAGTGAACACTGATCCTCACCTCAATAGTGAGGATCTTGGATTTATCCTTCAGACCACGTGCTTTTTCATTACTCATTTTTTTCCAGAGTTACAAGTTGAATATTGTGAATATTACAAGCTTTTGTAAAGCCAACATGGAATTCCCTGACAAACAGATAAACTAAAACACTGGGGATTGTGGGTTTTTTTGGCTGCTTTGTCTCCATCCTGGGAAACAGAACCCTTAACTTGGAAAAGACAGATTGAAAGCCTTTTCCTGCATTTGTCTTCTCTCTTGTTCTTTATTTGTATTCTGAGGCCATGTTTTGAGAAATTGAGGTGGGTGTTCTCTGCATTACACTGTTTATTTGCATGTACTGTTTATTGTTTTCAACTGGAAACTAGGGATTTGTGTGTGTAGTGACATAGTTAGGCTGCCACACTGCACGTGCATCAAAACATAGTTTAAACACAATTATAGCTTCCAATGTTATACTTCTTGAATGATAAACTTTAATTTTAAATTAACCTGAATATTAATGTAGAAGAGCCTGAACAGTCCAAATTCGGCAGCAGGAAACAAATTTCCAGTTGTACTAAATATCAAACTGTGACAAAATAAAACCCAAATGTCCTTTTATCCCGCTGTTTTGTGGCATGCCAGAGCACTTACCTTTCCTTCAGGCCTCATGTTAAATGTGATTAAAAATAGAATTTGGCCCTTCAGGGCTCACATTTCTTTGTATAACTCTGAGTGCAATACTAGTGTTGTAATGTTATTATTTAATGGCAGGAGCAATTCTCAGAAAACACCCTTTATATGACACTGCCATATTTTAAGCTGATTAAGAGAAGTCTGCATGTTTTTGAAGTATTTAAAAAGAGACAGAAGAATGATGCCTTTGAACTGGAAGCTAGGAGCTTCCAGTTAGATTTTCTAGGGGCTTCTAAGTTAGATTTTCTATGCCAGCTTTGAATCTAATACCAAGGCACATCAGAGTCTCAGTTCAGTAGGGCTCAGGAAGCTTAAACAAGAATCTGTCTCTGCTCCTGGTAGCTCAGTGTGACTTCAATCACTTAACTGGAATCAGCTTTAATTTAGGGCCTTAGCCAAAACAGAATTTAAACATGTCTTTAATTTTAAGCCTGTGAGTAGTGGGACTAGTGATATATCTCAAAGAAAGTACATGCTTATGAAATTTGCTGAATTAGAGGCTTATGATGTCAAATATAAGAAAGAATGCCATATTTCTATTCAAGTCACATTTTTATCACACCAGTTTAAAATCTGAGAAGCCAAAATAATAATCCCTTTCTTACTCTTTAGATAGGGCCTAGTGGTAATTGTAAAAACTTAAAATTCTCAAGATACCTTGGAAAATATCAGCCTCTCTGTATTTTGTTAGATTAAATAAAATATATGCATGTTTACTAGTGGATATTCTATTTCTTTCTTCTGGGCCAAGAACACTGTTGGAGGCATTTATTTTGGAAGCAATGAATATTTTTAAAGATCTCACTTTCACTATAAAAGCCTTGTCATACAATTAGGGAGATTTCAGGAAAATGTGGCTGAATTAGGCTCCAGAAGTTTGGAAGACAGATACTCAAAAGCTGAATGGTATAGCTTGTTCACTACCAGTGCTTTCTAGAGAAATATGTGCCTTTGAAAAACATGTCAAATACTTGAAAAGATGTCACATGAAAAAAGGTCACTCTCACACAACAGCCTTTATGAACTCATTTTGGTCACCTATTCCCTGCCCACCATTCTAAAACTTTGTATGCTTTTGTTTCCTGCCTTCCCAGAAAGGCTATGCACTTACCAAGGCTGCTTTACAGCGTGTCAGTTTTGTTCTGTGGCAGGCTTTCTTTTCTGGAGGAGCTTCCCTGACTCTGATGGCTCTTGGAGTTGTGAGCTGCTGTCTAGGCTGGGGTTATCTGCACTATTTTATGTAGGAATGCACTCACTCTGCAACTCCTCCTCGTGCATGGCAGCCCCACGACTCTTACTGAGCACTGCACACCAGAGATGCAATTATTCAGCCTGAGATTTGAGTCTTTTCACCCTTGTAGCAGAGATGATCCTTAATAAATTTATGCCATAACATCCCTAAATATTAAAAAAACAATGTTAACCATCAAAATATAGTAAATGAGATTTTGTGTAGCTGGAACCTTTGTCCAAGGAAGTGGACTCTGAAATCTGAAATGGTCTTAAATAACTATTACACATTAATATATTTAACATAATTGATTACATTAACTGCAAGATAGTAAACTGAGTTATAATTAATTATAGTGTGGAGTTATGTCTGAGAAAATGTGTTTCCAGTCAGCTGCTTGTATTCAGTACTCCTTTTCCTTGAAGGCTTCTCATCAGTGGGTACTAGAATCAGACAATATTTACTATTTAAAAATACATATATTTCATTATTGACCTCAGGGAGGTGGTGATTAATCCTTTTTTACCATCAGAAGACCTGAACAAATACGTCAATTTTATGTGTCTGGAAGGTTAACTACATTTCTTTTTTACATACAGATGCTTTTCAAATAGCATTGGTTGTCACAGATGTTACTTTTTTGATTGCAAAAGGTAAAAGATCTCAGGAAGATTTATCAAAAAAGTTTCCTAAAGTTTCTTTCTGGATAGATAAATAATAAAAATATTAGATATTTACACTAAAAATGTAATATATAATTTATATATAATAATAATGACATAATGTAATCTTTGGATGTAAATGAGAACAAAAAAACCAAATCCCAATTTTAACTGGGGAAAAAAAGAAGCACAGTAAAAGTCAAAGTATAGTCATATGACCATATTTGGGTCTAATTTTCTTCACAGATCCCTTTGCAAAAACTACTAGAAGCAGATTATACACGGTATTTTGATCCAAAATTCTCATTCACTGTCTGTCAATAGTTACACAAGTCATGAGTAACTGTATTACTCCTTGACTGCCTGATGCATGAAACATATTTACAAATTAAGTTTTCCAGGTATAAGTAGGATAGAATTTTCAGTTTTGGTAAAACACATGAAGTGTGAGGTTTAATTGATGTAAAAACATTAACACTAATATAATTGCAGTATGAATTACAAACAATTTATAATAGAGATTAACAATTAGTTAGAATAATTAAAAGAAAAAATATTGTGTTTGAACTCTAGAAAGAGTACTGCGGGTTGGCCATGAAATTCCAGAGAAAAAGGAGCAACACATGATTTTAAAAATACACATTTATATTCACAGAAGCCTTTCTGACTTGAAAAAAATTCAAGTTTGTTGGAGCAGGTTTTTTTTGCATTAAGCTGTGGAAAATATGTTACAGAAAAAAGAAGACAATATGGGATTTTCTTTTAACAAAATGCTTATCTAAGAGAGGAAAGAATAAACCTGAACTACTTTATCTTTCTCATTAGAGCTGTCCCAAACTGTCCAAACCTTTATGATGACTGACTCAAGGAACAATGGTGAATTCTCCTTTTTGTAGCTATATGCTTCTTCTAGTTATATGTTTATTCTAACATTAGAAAGTTTTACCGCATTTCTGAAGGTAAAACTACTAAAGCAAATCAAGATACAGTGTTCTTAAACAATTCAGCACTTCATAATCTTCTTGGCAGGGACATCAGTCAAAGATATCAGAGTCTGAAAAGCATTAGGCCAATTTAAACAAAGCTATATTTTGGCAGATTTTCTAACTGGTATTGTGCCAGGTCTTTTCACCATGCAAAGTCATTTGGTGTCGTTTTACTTTTCTACCTATAACATGCAATAAATGCATAAAAGTGATAGGACTTTGAGTATTTGCTAGTCACAACACTTCAGGTCTTGCTCAGATGTAATAATTCAGCAGATAAATTAATTTTCAGTAAGTGGCTGTGTCTGAAAAGCAATCCTGACCTTTACATTTCTGAAAATCAGGCAGAATCATTCATAGTGATAGCTGTGTTCAGACTAGTGAAGAGATGGATTAGGAAGAAATGAGGAGAGATCTTTGAATCACCAATGTATGAGGAAAGTGGGAACTATGAGTTTGAAGTTTATCAGACACCAGGTAGTCAAAATTACTCTTTACTAGACAGCCTTGTTATGGTTCAAGAAAGCATTCAGCCAGCCACCAGACACAAGGTAACTGGAAATCAAACATTAATTCCTATGGTCATGGAACAGCTTTAATTTTGTGTAATTAACCTCAAATGAGAAACATATGCACTTTCCTCCTGTGAGCTTATGCAGAATGATGTGCTGTTTAAGGTGCAATAGCTTTGCAAAAGGTAGGTCATTCTGGAGGTGCCAAGTTGCTTTCTAAGACCTGATAATTTTTTTTTTTCTATTTCTTTGGTTATTTAGAATATGTGTGTAAACTGACACACAGAGATATACCAAATAAACACATATTCTTGCCCTAAGTTCCTCCTAATAATCTCTCCTATAAACTTGCTTTTGCTGTGTCTTTTTTGCTGCCTGTCTCGTTTTCCTGCTAGAGAGGACAGGAAATTGAAGTTCTGGTGGGTGTAAGTACAAACCCAGTATTTTTGTAAGTATAAGCTGCTTATTATCTTCCTTCCACCTCATCAGAAGTAGCAAAGATCTTTCTTTATGTGTGGGCACATAGCAAAAGATGGATTATAGAACCACCTTTCTAATGTTGTTTTCCTTTGAATTTTCTCCCTCTGTTCCTGTCACCCGTCATGCCTAGGAGATTACCTGACCCCTTCCTTCATGCTACCTGAAAATTGTATTCTGAATACCCAGATTTGTCACTGGTAATACAGGAGCCTCAGTGATCTCACACAAGTGATATACAGGGGAAGATACACAGTAGTTTAAATCATGTATGACAACGGTGGAATTCCCTTCCCTCCTCAGGTACTCAGTGTGACTTGGCAGAACTCTGCTCAGGGTACAGTTCAGGTCTTTTGTTTTGCAAATATTTTTATATATAACCACAAAGCAGTATTTTACTCTGGGTGCAAAGGCTTTCTCCTGGACATCTTGTTCATGGTATTTTCCATTTATTTATTTATCCATTTAATTAGCAAAGAACATTTTACTTAGTGACATGTTAATATGACCTGTTGTTGGTTCCCTGACAGATCTGGTTCTTATCTTAAATACTGTTGCCTGAGCTTTAAACAATTTGGTTTGAATTTTTCAGAAGCTAGTTTTATAAGCTAAGTAAGCAAAACACAGTGGTCTTTAAAAAGGACAATCAGTTTGAGATTTAAGAAATTTTTCAATTATTTTTTTAACTATGAGATTTGGGACAGGGGAGCATTCAGGAGGGTAAGGTACTTCAGATAAATACTTGATCAAAAAGATTTATGTATTGCAAGCTCAGATTTAAACTACATTTGCCTAGTGTTCATCTCATTTTTTTCCAAGATGCTGTGTTTGTCAGAATGACCTACCAACCCAAACCAAATACTGACTGGCCCCATGTCTGACATCTGACTTAAGAAAACATACTCACTTGGTATAAACTTCCAGCATCTGAAAACCTTGGCCATAGGGACAGGTTGAGATAGATATGGTGTCATTATTTTAACCACTGTTGTGGGTGTTTTCTTCATAACTTTGTATAATCGCTTTTTGGATCCTGGAAAACATTCAGCATCCACAAAGTCTGTGTCAAACCAGAAGTCTGTTGGAAGGACTGCACCTTTCCCACCTCATACAGCACTTGGACAAAAAGAGATCAATCTGTTTGTTGATATAGTGGACTCCTCAGGAAAGGACCAAAACAGTTTCAAAAATGTATTTTAAAACTGATACTAGAATTGTTTTTATAATTATTATGTAACTTTCGCTGACAAGCTACCTTTCCATAAATCATAATATGAAGGGTAGCAATTATTTCTCTTATTTTTCATTTAACACAGAATCATTTTACACACTATGCAAGAAATCATGAATGTTGTTTCCCATCTCTTTTGAGTATTTGCCTCTTGGCAAGAGTCTTATATGACAGGCACTTTCCACTTTAGAGAACTTATTTTGGGATCTGACTAGCCAGTACTATTATTTAGACAGAAGAAATATCTTTCCAGTTACTGTAGAGGTACAGAGTCAAGGTTTCTGCACTAAAGAGGTCAAAAGGTGTGTTCTGAAGTTTAAACATCTTTTGAGTGGGTTGTACATTTTTCTGCCTGATGCATATTCTGAGATCTTGCCACTCTCTCTTATGAAGAGAGTGGCATGGATGGCACTGGTCCAACACCTGATCTGGGAACAAAATATTTAGATATATCTAGCTCTTACTTAGGGAAGAAAGTATTTTAAATAGTTGCTTTTAAAGTAATTCAAATCAAAACAGAAACCACAGAATAAGCAAAAGAATAGAACTTTAATACAGATACTGTTTGAAAGAAGTGAATAAATGCTGAAGATTTAACTTGTAAAGAATTTTATGAAACGGTCCCCAGTAAGGCTTTTGGGTTACTTCAGCCCCTCTAGGATTCTCTGTATATCTTTGCTACCTGTTCTTTAAATCTGGAGCAGTCTTTTTCCTGTCTTGGTACAGTATATAAAGTTTGGGTGGCTGATGAAGGAGTTTAGGTATTGCTAAATATCTGTAATGGAAAGGATTAACTGGACATCTGTGCAGAGGTAGAATGGTGTCTTGAGAGCAGATAATTACTTTGCTAAAATAAAATTTAACAACCTATCAACAAATTAAATGGCTGTCTTACATAACAAATGGTAAAGATGTGAGATAAACAAAAAATTACTAAAAAATGAGACAGAGACAGTGCCTGCTTTCCTTTTTCTGTGGACATCGAAGACAGCAGGATTTCCCTAGTCTAATTGTGAGCAGAATTTGGCCCTCACATGAAACAAACATCTGGAATAATACTAAGTGTATTTACATAGCCACCAACTTCCAACCCCTCCAAGGAGCTCAAGGCAATGTCAAGAAAGCAAAACACAATAATAAATAAAATAGATAAAAAAAAATTAAAGCATCATAGAACACAGAAAATATATTGGAAGGAAATTATTTTTTCCAAGAACAGCTTCAATTGAGCTGAACTGGACAACGAAGACCAAGTTTTTTAGTATACAGCTGTATTTAAAAGCCCGCAATGAATGTGTAGAGAAAAAAATTAAAAATGCCAAGCAGGACACTGAAGTGAGAACAACCAGAGAAGTTTATATAGGTATGTCAGTGATGAAAGGAAGACGAGGGAAATGTGGGCCATCTTCAAGAAAAAATGGGAGACTTGGTTACCCAGGACCTGGAGAAGGCTAAGGTGTTTTTCAGCTATTTTTCCTCAGTCTCCACCATCAACTGCTTCAGCCACAGCAGTTGCAGAAGGGAAAGGCAGGGACTAGGAGAATGAACAGTAAGAGAGATTAGGTGCAAGACCATAAAAAGATCCTGAGGGTTCACAAGACCATGGGACCTGATGAGTGCACCCACAGGTCTTGCAGGTGGATGAAGTAGCTAAGCTGCTGTCCATCATATTTGAGAAGTTGTGACAGTGAAGTTTCCATTGACTCGAAAAAGGAAGAATATAACTCCCACTTTTAAAAAGGGAAAAAAGGAAGATTCTCATTCAGAGTTCAAGTCAAGAATTCTGTGTCCACATGGAGACCAGTGGTAAGTGAAGTTCCTCCTGCACTGGTATTGCAGTGTTTAATACCTTTTTGGTGATATGGGATTGAGTGCACGCTTGGGAATTTGCTGATGACACCAAGCTGTGTGGTGCAGCCAGATGCCAGAGGGAAGGGATGCCATCCAAAGGGACCTTGGCAGGCTTCAGAGGTGAACCTGAGTGAACCTCATCAAGTTCAACAAGGCCAAGTTCAAGGTCAGGCACATGGGTCAGGGCAATCCCAAGCACAAGTACAGGCTGGGTGGAGAATGGATTGAGAGCTTTTTTGGGGGTACTGGTGGATGAGAAGCTCAGCATGAGCTGGCAGTGTGTGTTTGCAGCCCAGAAAGCCCAGCTTGTCCTGGGCTGCATAAAAAACAGAGTGGCCAACAGTTCAAGGGTGAGGATTCTGCCCCTCCACTCTGCCTCCACTGATCATGAGATCTCACCTGGAGTGCTGCATCAGCTCTGGGTTCCCCAGCTGAGGGAAAACATTGACCTGTTGAAGTGAGACTAGCGGAGGGTCACTAAGTTGATAAGAGGACTGGAACACCTCTCCTGAGAAGAAAGGCTGAGAGAGTTGCACTGCTCAGCCTGGAGAAGAGGAGGCTCTGGGGAGACCTTAGAGCAGCCTTTCAACACCTGAAGGAGGCTACAAGAGGACCTGAGATGGACTCTTTGCAAGGGCATGTAGTGACAGGGAAATGGCTTTAAACTGAAAGAGGTAGGTTTGTATTAGATATTCAGAAGAAATTACTTCTTGTGAGTGTGGTGAGGCACAGGAATAGCTGACATACACAGAGAAGCTGTGCATGTCCCATCCTTGGAAGTTTCTATGATTAGTGGGATGGAGCTTTGGGAAACATGGTCTAGTGGAAGGTGTGTCTGCCTGCACTATAGGGGTTGGAAGCAGATTATCTTTAATGTCCTTTCCAATCACAGCCATTCTATGATTCTATGAATTACCTTGGAGATAGATTAGTACATGACAAGAGAGAAAAACAAAAGACATTTCAGTGTCCTGGACAGGACGTTCTGACAATTTGAGGGTTTTTACTCTAATGAAGATGTTTAGATAAACATTTGGCAGAGTAGTTGCTTTGGAAATCTAATAGAGTACCTAAAATGGAAAAATCTCACTGTAGCTAACAGACACTGAAAAAGTAATTGGATTCTCTTTTTTTTTTTTTTTAAGTCTAGTTAATTATGAAGATACATGGAAACCAAAAAAAGATCCCTGCCTCTGTGTACATCTATTAATCTGCCTTTGCAAAAATCAGTATGCCTCTGTGCTCTCCTATGTGCCTTTCTCCAGCATTGCTTTATCAGTTTGGGTGACATATATGTTGAAGTCTTATACTCAGGGATTTCTTTTTCTCAGAGGGAAGTCTAAAAAGGTCCTCGCATATTGACATGTTAGGGCCTAACTGCACTGCAGTTTCTCATAAATAATGAGTCCAGAGTGATAAGACTCATTTTTTGCATCACTCCCTCACCAACAAAATCATAGCCATTAATTTTCTTCTACTATCCAGATGAGAGTATCCAAGGCTACTTTATTTTTATGATCACATAATACGTAGCCAGATTACATAGCTAGAGAATTTCCTTGTTTCCTTGCGTCAGACATATAACCTTTCAATTTCCTTTGCCAGTGCATCAGAGAGAAGTGAATCTTTGTTTTTAAATATGTAGAAGGCAGAAGAATCACCATAGCTACAAGCTTCGGCATCCCATGATGAGTTCACACAGTGTTTGACCTGAGCTCTGGTAAGTCACAGAAGTCAGACCTTAAAATTAGCATATTTTTATTCAAATAAAAATATACCTTTTTATATATATTCATGTGCCTAAGGATCAAAGTTACCTTTCTTTCCTTGAAAAGAGTTATAAAAGACAAAAATTGGACTATTTATAAAAACAAACAAAAAAAGCGCCTCAAACTTTAACTGTCTAAACAATTTCTAAAGTATGTGATGGAGACAAAAAACACATACTTTAGTATTTTCTGGCTTAGAGTCTGTATTGGCATGCTGTTTGAAAATCAATTGTGACTTTGCCACATGTAGGTAATGCAGTCATATCACACACTTGCCAATAAAAACTTCACTAGCACTAGGGACCATCATACATTCACTTCAGATCTGTGCGGGAAGGGTAAATCCTTTCATAAACAGGAATGTCTTCAAGAGTTAGCTATATCAGCACACATGCACACAGCTATGCATAGCATAGCCCAGCTGATAACATTGCCTATTATTAAGGTTGTCTGACATGTTATCATAAAGAGCTGGAGGCTGTTTCATAATGACTTTGCCAAAGTTTGACCATTTGAGCAGAAGTTTTCCAAGCTGGAATAATTTTTTGGAAAAATTCTGCCAAAAATTGCCATCAATTTCCAAGAATTATGTTTAAAAATGTTTTCAGCCCTTAAACTTATTTTGATTATCTTCTTTCTTGTTATTTTATTTCTTGTTAGAAAAGTTCTAACATTATTTGCTCAAGAGAAGTGATTTGAGATTTGGGGGAATGATGGCTCTTGTGTCAAGTATGTGCTTCTAAACCTATAAATGAACGTCCATCTATTGTTGATGCATTTATTAGCCTTTGCAGAGGCACATTCTATGCAATCTCAATAAATACCTGTTGTAGCATGGAAGCTGAGATTCGCCAGTCAGTTTTCACTCAGAGGGCAGTTCTTGCCTCATATGCTGCCTTCAAATCTGCTGACTGGGCTAGGAGTAATCAATTCTTGCAGGGAAGCATGGGGCTGCTTATTTATGACACACAGGGGTTCTGAAGTCTGTTCCAGGTTCAGCTTCAGAACAGTCTGAAACTGTCCTGGAATTTTCCACCATTTAAGCCTGCTGCACCATCCTCAAGAGTCCAGCTCAGTCATAGACTTTTGTCTTGCTGCAATCACTTTTTCTGGCAAGTCTCAGTTCTATCCCCAACCTGGGCCACCTGCAGCAACATTGAGCTGAGTCTCTTTCTCTTACACAGACTGCTCTTTCATTCCTCTGCATGGTTTTGCCTTAGCTTCAAACCCATTGTATTTAGCCTCTGCAAAAGCTCCTTTAACAGTATTCTCATTCACTGTTGAATTGATTGAGCTCCTTTAACAGTATACTCATTTGCTGCTGAATTGAACAGGTACATCCCGCGCTGAAATATTCCATGAATCCATTACAAGGCCTGGACTACCTAAGTGGCTTCCTATTCTACTGATGAGCTTGATGGCACTGGTTGGGATAGTTCCTGGAAGAAATGAGGGATGGATAGCTAGTAACCACTGAAACAATTTTCAATTACTCAGCTATTCTACCCATAATAAATGCCTGGAAGAAGGAAGGAATTATCTTTAAAGAAGGATTTATTCCACGCTATTTTGAGTGTATCTTAGATCACTCAACAAGTTAGTAGATAAAGAAGTTGGTATATGCATTATTTCATGTTGAACAGTGAAGGAGGGTACAATGGTATTAAGAGGAGCAGTGGATGAGTCCTGTTGTCTGAGATAATTGCCAATACCTTACAGGTCCCATGAGCCCGTGTAACTGGGTACAGAATGCTGTCAGTGTCAGCTGGCTGTGAGTGGAGACAATGAAGAAGGCACTACCTTTGCCTAGGAAAGGCTCTGACCTTTGCAAATGCCATAAGGAAAAGGAGATTTAGTGTCTTAGTTTTTCCTCATGATAATGTTCTAATAACCCTGTCCAAAGATGGCTGCTGTGGATTTCCCAAGCACAGTGAAAATTGCAAAGTAGATCAAGTCCATAGAAATGTCGAGAGCTCTTTAGAGAGGATGTTACTAAACTGTAAAAAATGATGTAGCTGAAATATAGCCAGATTATCTGATTTTTCATTTGGGTATAAATACTTTATTGGTCTATACTGGTCTTTGAATAGCTAAACGACTTAATATGTAGCTGTGATCATAGTTTGTTGTGTTAAATGAGATTGGCAGGGACTCATTTATCCATCAAGAAAGACCGTTGATGATAGAACTTCCAATCTTTCCAGGATGTTTTTGGAAGCTGGTTGTGCCACGAGCATCCACAGTTAAGTGTGCTAAAACTGCAGTGAGTTTTTCAAGGAGTAGAACATTTTTATATGGGTAAGAATTAATTGCTGATGTCCCTGTGCCATTAGGATTAGGTCAGAAAGCTGTGAAGCACTAGGTCTGTGGGTGACCTAGTTGCTTGATCTCCAGAAGGACATAAAAAGATATAGATGGGCTCTGAGAAGACCTGTCATCAGTGTCTGTTTCCTAGACTGTCATCTAGGAAAGACATGAATATTCCAAAGACTGAGCTGAAGAATAGACTGTCTGAAAAAAATTACACAGAATTAGGGCTACCACTTGGGACATCTCTAGATTTCTACCTGGATGGTGTCAATGTCTGATAAAATTGACTCTGCTGGTTTGAGTTCACCATATCTTTTATCATAAGTTTGAATCTTCTAACAACGCATGTGGAAACTGACTCAGCAGCACAACACATGTAAACTTGGCCTCCTTCATTTTTTTGGAACTCTTAATTTTTTCTGAAATATGAGTGCCAGATTAAGTGAGAAAGAGAAGCAGGAAACTAGACTGTCAGGACTGGGATCAAGAAAAGACATGAAAAAGATAAATAGCAGCTTCCCTGGCACATAGGAGAACCCCATCTGATAAATGAGTGGGAAAGTCCCTCTGATATATTTTTCTCCACATCTCCGAAGTAATGACAAGAAATTTAAGACCAGCTGTTCCCTAAGGCCTGGCATCAAGGAGAGAGTAGGGATATGATTTAGTATATGGACTCTCTTGAACTTTAAACCATTCATCTTGCAAAGGGGTCAGAGTTCATGTTTTTTCAAATGGTGTTAGGGAGTACTGTTTCTGTTTTCTCTTTTCTTACCACAATCCTCATTTCTTTTGTCTTTCAGAGCTGTGTGGGGAAAAGCAAGGTGTCAGATGTTCTCATTTCCAGGCAGAGCTCATCAGTCTGTCACTGATCCTTCTTCTCCTTCCATGGCTGCCACAGGAGGAAGCTTGCTTTAAACAAACTTTGAGCAACTCAGAGGTTCAGGAATGCCACTGACCAATTTCTAGGTTTAACAAAGACATTTCTTAGTTCACATGTGGGAGTAAGTTTCAGTGCTAAAAGTCAAGAAATTGAAACTGATCTGCTCTGTTACAAAGTAGCTACAGAATCAATATATTTGTTATGCACGTATCCAGGTGAGTTAGTGAGCCACTGAATAGGACATACATTCTACTTTTCTGCTTGACATAACTTCTACATCTTCCGAACTAGAAAAGGTAAACCAGACCCCCCTCAGGACACAAAAATTCAGACTGCTTTACCAATATCCCTTTTGACACATAAAGGGTACCAGCGTTGGTTGAAAGTAAAAGAAATACTAAGGGCTGCAAATTTGAAACAGATTTGAGTCTTAAATTTGGAACTGGATGCCTTTTGAAAGCCTAAGGTAGAGTTGAACCAGAAATGGATTTTATACTTACATTGCTGGCTGGATTTCTTCAGACTTTTTCTTCCTGTCATGGATGAATAAGACAAGAATCAGATCAGACAGTGGTGGGAGGATAAGACAAATATATGAGGTCTTGATTGGTACCTGGGAAGGTTATTTTCTGCTGCAGACATATATCACACAGGCACAAGACATGACCTGTCATAGCTCAATAAACTCTGAGAGATCCCATCTGAACCTTCTAACAATAAATAAATATAAATTTTTTGGGAAAAGATTTCAGGAAGTATGTTCTCTAAGGCATAACATATCTAGAGAAGCATATTCAGAAGAGATCAGCTTGCACTCTGTGGCCAAGAGGGAACAGTAAAAAATTTATGAACATAATATTGCTGCAATTAAAAACTTAACAAATAAAAGTCTTGGAGTTAAACTACATTTGAATAAGGTCTGTAAAGTATTGAAGGCAAGAAAATATTTCAACATAATTCTTAAACTTTTTGTCTTTTGTGACACATCTCTAGGAAAATTATCCTGGGAAAAGTAATATTTTTGGTGAGATTTTCACTGAAGGCAAATTGAGATAAATGCAAGTTGAGAGAAAACATATGGAAAAAGACCCTTTCCCTTCCCAGGCATGGAGGATGAAACATCCCATGTACTCAGCAGGACTTTCCCTGAACAAGTATTCCAGACTGGGTCTGAGACCTGGTGCAGCAGTATTGGTCAGCCCAGGCTGTGGTACAGCTATGTTGCTATGAAAATAAAATATTTGATGTACTTTATAAATACATTTTGTTCCTCTGTGATAAAGTATTCCAGCAAAATAGCTAAGACCTTGTAATTAGGAGAAAAAAATGGTGTCAACAGTAACTACAACTCACATCTCTATACCCTAAATTCACTCTCTAAGGGGAGATATTTCTTCCTGTGCAAGTACATAACACTGCTCTAATAATACCCCTGAAATGACAAAATGCTGCCTGAGCTGAGGTGATGTGCAGAGCTAGTGTAACCTTCAGCCAAGGGCAGAGAGGTGAGTGGCATGAGGAGTATTCATATCCAATATCTTTCGATGCCCCAGCCTAAGTGATTACTTAACCGCTGACATTTAATCTCATGCACATAGAGCTGGAACAAGAAGTCTTATCTGCTTTATTGTCTCACACCCTTGAAATAATTGAAACATCCAAGTTTTAGTTTGTGTTACACAACCTTGAACTTTGATCAGGTACTGTGACTATTGTGGAAATTTTTGGGCATACTGTTGGCACTCTGGCACAAGAAGATTGAAATAGTTATCCTGTTGCTAAGGCTTTTTTTTATTGACAGTTCCTGTCAAAAAAGAGGAATCTGAAATCTTATTGTCCACAAAATCTAAAATCAGAACCAGTGACTCTGTTGGTGACATTTGGAACATTTTCTTTATTAGTTTTGGTTCATTATACCTCCCATGTATCTTAACCTACAGACTCAAGCTCTGTTGTTGGAAATGTCTTGTCCTATCACTTGTTGAAAGAGAGTGAGTACAGTGAAGAGGAGAAATGTGCAGCAGCACATTATCATTTTTGTAAGTATGAAAGGTGTTATCATGCAGCTCATTAGAGCAAAGAAGTAGGACATTAAAAACTCAAAAGCAATAAATTTGTTACACACACAAATACAGAAACACATGCACTCTGGGAAGAGGAAAAGCTGGGGAATTAGCTTGCAGTGAACAGAGGGACAGCTAGATTGATTCAAATTAAGGGTCACAGACAGAAAAAGATTTGAGGTGGGTTGACTCTGTCTGGCTGCTGGGTGCCCACCAAAACTGCTCTGTCATTTCTCATATGGGCAGGAGAGAGAAAAAAAGTTAATAGATTGAGATAATAGCAAAAGATCATTAAGGAATTACATTATTGGACAAAACAGACTCCACTTGGGGGAAGTAATTGAATTTATTACCTTTCAAATCAGAAGAGAATAAATATATAGTTCTTCTCCCAAGAGAAGATATATATATTATATAGATACCAATACAGAGGTAGAGAGGGAATGAAGAGAAGGAATTGAAAGCTGAAATACCTGATCTAACATGGGTTATAGAGTGTAAAGTGGGTGGCCTTGTTCCTCTCAGTACTTTATCTAGTTAGAAGCTGTACTGAGGTATAATGAATAAAACACTTGGGTAGGCAGCAAGACCTGAGAAAAATCAACAAAATCATGGAAATCGAAAGGGAATGAGAAGGTAGAAGGGGAGACATGAGAAAGTAATAGTGTCATCAGCAAATTCAGCATACTTATTAACCAAGAACTCTCACTGAATTACAAGCATTCTGTGAATGAATTCCAGCAGCAGTTACAACTTTTTCCAATCTTTTGTGCAGCTGAAAGTATTTCAGAACAATTTTTAAATATGGGGTTTACCAAATAAACTATTAAAAAAAAAAAGAGAGAAGGAAAGAACCAGTTCTAATAACTCCCTTCTTCTATAGGCTAGTCTGATTCCACAAAAATGCACAGCATTCTCCTGGGGCTGAACTGCTTTGGACTTTGGCTTTTGGCAGAACCTTTTTTGATGTCTGTGGATTATTACATAAAACTTCCATTTATTACAAATATCCAAAGAAAAAGCCACAACATAGTCTAGTAATTGCTTACATGGAAATATGCATATTGGTGTATATATATATATACACACATATATAAATATATATATATATATATATACACACACACATACCACACACATGAAAGCAAAACCTCCAATTCCCTATAAAACTAATTGTTCAAAGGATCAAAGACTGAAATTAATGGATAATGCCAAGTCATGCAGTTTCAGGGCTGTAACCTGTAAATATGCAAAAATACTTTTTTTTCCTCAAAGTCTTAGAACATGCAAAAATTTTTAGCAAATACAGGTTGACTTATTCAAAGCATTGTTGGTTTATTAACTCAGCTCCAGTCAAGACAGTAAATAAATACAACAGTAATCAAATCAAAATTTTATCAGACTATTCATTTTTTAAAATACCAAATTTTAGACACCATAACATTGCCTACAAAATCTTATTTAAAGAAGAGAATAATATTGATCAAGTGTTTTAGAAGAAAACTAATTTCTTTTGGAATAATATTTATATACTCATGTATCCAAATACTGTTGTGGGAGGTTATACAGAAACCCCTAAATGCGGATTCCTTACTTACAGTATTTGTAATATGTAATACTGTTGTAATTTCCTGTACAGGATAATGTTTACTTATGCAAAAGTAAACATGATGGTTGTAGAATTCATATATGGTTTGTTGTTCACCTGCCTAGAGTGGTACGATCCATGCATCCTTTTATTCAAGAAAAGAGTCGGTAATTCCACCCCATTAATAAAAAAAAGGAAATAAAAGATGTTTTTTTTTTAAATAGCACCTTTTCAGCTTAAAAGGCCTTTCTAGTGCTGCAGTGTCAAACCCCCCACCTCTGAGCAGGGGCTGTATAACTGCTTGTTGTCTTAATGATATGGGCTGGTCCTCCAGATAGTTGACTGGTCAGACCAGTAACAGCTGTTTATCCAAGAACAAATACTTCTGTTCCAAATTAATAAATCAATCTATTTTCCCTTAGCAAACCTGAGTAGAAATCCACACAGCAAATAGGAAATTCTAACCTTTAGCAACATGTTCCAATCTTTGTCAGAATAAGATTGACTGTTAAGACAAAACCTGAAAAGTCCTTCTCAAACTGAAATTATTGTGATATCAATTAAACAATTTCCAAGGCAAAAAATAGACTACCATAAAAAGAAAAAAAAAAAAAAAATTCTGTGAAAAAACCAGCCTGCAAACAGAGAGGCATTTGACACCTATTTCAGTATCAGCTTTCAGCATTTACTGGTCAGAGGAAGAAATGTTATCATTGGTACAAGACTCATAAACTACCAAGATGCACGCAGATTTTTTGGCCTCAGTAAACTGCCAAGCTACTTACTGGCAGGTCAGTTCAGGAGAAGGAAAATAATGTGCTTGCAGGCTGCATTTTTGAATCCAAAACAAACAGAATAAAACAAAACAAATAAATAAAAGAAAACAAAAAATGAAAAAGTTGAACAACACATTTCTGTAGCTGTTGTAATCTTACTGCAAGGTAGTCATGAGTGTTTGTTGAAACATAAATGTCAGCTGTATTATTTAAGGTATTGTCCAGTAGCATGTTGGACTCCAGCAGCAGATTGACTTACTAGGAAATAACCATTGGTCTAGGCAATCACCAGCAGTTTATTTAAACCCCAAACATATTTGAAACATAGTAATACAGCCACCAAAGCCACAATGTACATAATTGGCTATGGATTATCGTGGATTTTTCTAAATCTAGTGGTTTAATACTATGCAAAAAATGGAAGTAATTTTTAGATTTTCAGATTAGGACAACTGCAATATCTGGCAATCTGATGTTGACCTGGTGACATCAATAATTGCTGCTTCATAGCCAAAATGTTGTAATTACAACCTAGCAGGTCAGTAGCCAAGTTGAATGACTTGGGCAGGTTTGTTTCTGTCTGCATTCCCAAACTGCAAAACACATTATGCTTGCCCATATTTTTATAACAAGGTACAAACACAATATGAATCTAGAGCATGCTTTTATTTGCAGTTAAGGTTGAGGCATAAGAAAATGCTGAAGCATGGAGAAGCTGGCCAGCTGCGTCTTTTCACTGGTAGAGGAATTTGTGTACATTCAAGTAACTTGTATTCAGAATGAATGTTTAGTTTTTTCATGAAATAAAAGACTGAAAAATTAAATGCTGCTATGCATCATCATGTTTGTGCTGGACTCCTGTAAATCCAATGCGGTTATAATATGCTATACAAAGTATTTTACCTCACTCAATAAAATCTGTAAGTTCAGAGGTCATCACTTGCAATCGCAGCTCCTTAACCAATGCTATTATTAACATAACCTGGCATTATGTTTACAGTAAATTAGAAAAATTCACTGTAAGCACAGACATAGGAACTAGGGAAAAGATTTCCACTGAAACCATGTGGCAACCATTCTAGGTTTTACTAAAGCAGAAACCAGTTATTTTCAGCTGTAAATCTCCACTGCAAGCTGAGGTGACAGAAAATATACATTTCATAGAATACCAAGTGTAGTAGATCAGTGGAAAATAACTCAGAACTGTGTTCAAACAGCACTCCAAAGGAGCACTTGGTGGCCAGCCAAAGGATCTAGCTTTCAGTTTGTCATATTTCTCAGTGATTTTCAGCCAGTCTTCCATCGTTTCTCTCCCCTGCCCCACCACATTTCTTTTACTTTTGTCTAATGCTTGATGTACTTTCCAGAAATAGATGTAGTCTAGTTAGGGCATCAATCCACTTAATGAAAAGAAGAGTTGAAGTAAGATTGTGCTTTGTATAATACCTTTTTATAGATTAACAAGGAACAGAATTCTTGTAACTCCTTTGGGGCTGTGTGTGCAATAGCATTCTTCCATTTTTCAAGTGCCTGCACATCATTCTCATGTGAAAAATTAATACATTTTCAGAACCAAACTGTTTGGATGTGTTCGATTCTAAGCATTGCTAGTTTAAATAAAGCAATGAACATATACTCTATTCAGAGGTCTCCTGTTTTCCTGTAGTCAGCAGCTTTAGCAATATTTGCATAGCCAGCTTTTTTTGTTGTTTTTTCCTGTAACTGTGTCAGTATCTGTGGCTGACACAGCATAGCAGTGCTCACTTCAGTGTTCTTATCACTTCTCAAAAAAGACATCTCCTACCTCTCTGTAAGCCTGTGATAGTTTTAGAGCTGCATTTAAAATCTCCACTAAGAAGCACTATGAAGCCACTTGAACCATCAAATTTAGAGATTCCTAACAGGAAACCATCCACTGTTACTATTTCAAATAGCGCCATTTCAGCATTACATTCACATACTAGAGGCAAGTACCAAGAAAGGAGGAAATGTTGTCTCTTTGCTCTAAGATGGATTTGATATTGTAATTTTTAAGCTAAACCAGGTGACCTAAAATATTAAGCAAACTGAAATTCTGCAGAAGCTGAAGATGCTGTTTCCCTGTCCTGCAAGCTACTCCAAGAGCTGAGAGCTGCCAGTGAAGGCTGGAACAAAGCTTTTTGACCCAACTACAGGCAGGACCTCTTTCATAATCTCTGGTCCACCACAAATGTATCCCTCTAAAAGCAGCACTTACAGTGATCATCCACCACTTGTGACCCCTTGTGCCCCATAAATTTTGTCTCCACCACTAACACCTTTGCTTCATAGCAGCCCTGAGAAGCAGCAATATTGATTCCATGTCTTTTGAATCCATGTCACATTGAAAAGCTAGTGGCATATTTGCTTCTTATTGGGGAAATTCTTGTCAAAGCTGTTTGCAAATTCTGCTTCTCCTGCATATTTTTATGGGACATGAAATATTAGCAAAAAACAAACAAAAAAAAGCTCAAAACAATTTGAGAGAATAATTTTATTTCATTTACTCAATCATAGCAAAGCAAAAAGATCAGCAACAGGGTCAAAAGTGACAGATTCCATCTGCTGTGTAACAAAAAATTAGTTTATTTTGAGGTAGTTAGGCTTTCAGATTTTCTACATGTATTTAAGGTGTTATTACTTGTATTACCAAAAAACTCCATGTTATGTAAGCATCATCTTTTGAAGAACAGTCAGAAGAATGTATACCTCAAAACACAGGTTAAATGAGGAGAAATTAAGCTGTAGCTAGTAGTTTCCAACTAGGGAAGAAGAAATCCATTAGCCTGTTCTGGAAGAGTAACCTACCTAACTATTTGGTGGCCTAAGAAAAGCAAGTTACATCATTCTCTCGTTGTTCCAATAAGAAAACACAGAAACCTTTCATAGATGCTCTCTGACATGCTTAATTATTGTGAAGTTTGCTAGCACTCTGAAGGTGTTATCAAGGTGTTGTAACCTTGGATGGCATACTGGAGCCTCTTTTCTAAAATACACATTTTCCAGGTGTACCTCCTTTCACTGACAGAACTCAGGTTTAGTACAAAAAACACTGAAAATAAAACATCCAGAAACCCAACAGCCAAAACTTTACCTGGGCAGTAACATCATTCCTGCATATCCTGGTCTTTTCTGGTCCATGACATTAAACTATTATCCTCAAAACTACAAATTTTCAGAAATACACAAGTTGGTGCTCTAAACCACTAATTCTTTTTCATTAACCTAGTCAAACCTCTCTGAATCCTTTAGAGGGTGGTGTCTGAGATGAATGCATGTGTATGCCTACTCAGCTTGAATCAGCACCTCTTTCAGAAGCAGAAAAAAATATATGCTTGGTCTGAATTATCTGTGGAGGACAGGGGAATGTAATTTCTTCAAACACTAGACATTCTCTAGAGACTTCAGTTGGGTGAAAAGATGCAATGCGTGGGGAGCAACATTTTGCCACTGAATTACTTCTTGAAACCACATTGATGGATTTCTTACAGAAATCTTTGGACAGTGTAGGTGTAAGGCTTCTACAGCCAGACCTTAAGCTAGATTGTAAATACTTCTCAAAGCAATTCTTCAAAAGCATCCCATGTTTCATGTATTTCTTGAAAGAAAGTGAAAAAAATATGGACATCAAGAATAAATTAGTTAGACTTAAGTAAAGCTCTACACACAAGGATGAAACCTTTTCTCTCATGATGTATAAACTGACCATGCACCCCTTTCTCACTGATTTTCTAGGAACATGAACCTTACCTCTGAATTAAATTTAACCTGAAATTATTTAATCTTGTTTTTCTATTGCCCTTTTCAGTGTAACATTGGCAAATGTGAAAGGTGAATAAGATCAGCCATAAACATGTTTCTGTGAAGAAACTATCAAGGCAATAGCCCAGAAAAAGTCCTGTTTTTGGAGTTACTTAAAACAAAGATGTGATTTAGAGAACTTTGAGAGAACTAGAAATCAAGGCAGTTTAACTGAGACTCTTTTTTTTTTATTTTATTCTTCTTTGTGTCTGAAAAGTAGAATTTTCAGAGTAACTAAATATTTCATATTATATCATGATCAGAGTGGATATTTAGTATCATTTCTGCAGAAACAGTGGAGCTGTAAAAGGTACAAAGAAGGGTGACAAGAAGGATCAGAGCTATGATTAAATAGATTGGGGTTTCTTTTGGTTGAAGAAAGGAAAACTGAAGGAGTATAAAATATCAATCTCTGTAAGTCTTAAATGAAAAGGAGAAAGTGAATTAATTATGATTTACTGTTTAAGAACTAAAGAATATCCAATAAAATTACTGTTAATGGCTTTATACAAATTAAGATACACATTCACACAAAATGTGAATTTTGGAAGAGATTGCTGTGGGTCTCAAATATCCATTTTAGAAGGAATTAGGCAAATTGTCAAGGGCTAGACCTGGCAAAGGTTGTCACAACTTTAGTAAATGCACAGTGTCTGTCTTCCCACATGTAAGTATTTAATTCATTGATTTTTGGAAACTGTGAGAAGAGCATTCAACCTTTTCACAGGCTGCTCTTATGGTCTTTTGACAGTGATTGAATGAAGATAATAATGAACCAGTGGTGTGAACCAATATGGTTGTTTCTGACTTTATATTTTTACTGTTTCATGTGATGGAATAGTGAAGTCAGCAGTCACATAAAGCACATGTGAAAACACAGTCCTGTGACATTTGGTGCCAAATTAACAAGCACAGAGTGCTGACACACTGTTAGAATAATAAGAACAGTTCTTTTCTTAATATGAAGTGTCTATGAATCCCTGACCATAGTCAATTACATTAAGTAGGCTTTGACATTCCTTTTCCAGCAGATTCAATGTCTGAATGAACAAATAGGTGAGTGGGGTGTCAAGTTTGAGTGGTCATAAGTAGGTAGCTCTTACTGTTGTTCTTGAGGCAAATAATGCCTACTGCTAAGGGGTGTTCAGTTATGGGCTGTGATGACAGACAAATACAGATTTACCAAAATATCATACCCAATTTAAAGAAAAACAGTTTGAATGGTGCTCATGAGCCATTGGTTCAAAGATGTGGGCAATAAAAAAACACTTCATAAAATATAACATTTGTTACCTCACCCTACCCCTCTCCCTGAAATGACATCTTTATATTGATTGCAAGACTTGATATAAATATATAAAGGTAGGTTGAACAGAAAAAGTGTGTTTTCAGTAAAATATGGTACCACAAATAGAACTGAGCATTGTGCTACCATAATCCACTGGATAACAAAGAAACATGAGATACTTTATCATATACTTTCCTCTGACAATTCCACTGAAACTAAAATTATTTTAATTATTTGTTCTAAACAAATTGTAAAATGAACTTAGTAGAAAAAAATTAACATTTAAACACAGGGATATCCATCAAAGTCAGGATATATAGATGGAGCCATAAAAATGAATGATTCTCCAAAGCCAAATTGCTGTTTTTTACTTTAATAATCTCACATTCCACTACATATCTGCAGGTCCTGCTTTGGAGTTAGATGTGTTAGAGAATTTGCTGGCTTCAAGATTAGTTTTATGTGGTTTGTCCAGGAAAAAGAAACAGTACTGCTGAGCCACAGTAGTCTGTAAATTTAAGTGCAGCTCCTCGTGTGTAGCAGGCCACTGTCAGGTGCATCAAAGATGAAAAATGGCATAATCAGTTTGCCATTTTGAACCTTTTGGGTCTAGAGCTTTCCAGCATTTTAGAGTAAAATATCTCAGCCTCAAGACTTGAGAAAACTATTTCTCTAGAAATTATTTGGTTGATGAAGTTCACCAGAGGATAAAACTTCTTTTCCTGTTTTTTACCTCTGTCCATCTGCCCACCTCACTCTATTAGTCTCTTTAAGGTAAAAATATTTAATGTATGTATATGGGATGTAGAGTTAATTTAGTTTTGAGTTCATTACTGCTCTGAATACTGACTTTAGGAGAAGACAGTGCTATATCTCCTTCAGTTTTTCTAGAAGTATAAAATATTTGCCTTATTATCATTGCTGATGCCCATGCAGAAAAAGCTGTGTAAGTGCTTTCCTGTGTCTCACCAGACTTCACTAAAGTAATTTCGAAGATTTTACGGTGTCTTTTAGAGAGGAATACCAGAGGAAAATACAAGGAACTTAGTGCCCTAGTACTGAACACCAGCTAAAAACTTTTGTTTGTTAAATATATGTTTAGCTATACTTAAAGAACATACAATATACAGTTTTAATGTAACTGTGGGACTGAGAGGCCAAAAAAAGAAATGGCCTGCAGGGAAGGGCTGGGAATAAAAGCATGCCAAAAAATACCCCTCCCCTTTGAGCCCCTGCCAGCAGGCAGACTGCACAGTACTGGTTCTGGGGCGGCAGCATTATTCTTCTCAAAGCCTGTATGAAAAAAGTCTGTTAGTGTGATCCCAGCTGGGTTAGCCAACCTGCCTAGCAGGGGTACAGTGAGAAACTCATGCCTCACTTGTGGCAAGAGCAGTGAAGCCACTGATGCAGCCTGCAAACCTTTGCTTCAGAGGAAATATGAATGTATTAGTAAATGCAAGTGAGAAAGAAAGAATGTGGTCCTAAGTAAATACAGTTGCCCTACCTATTTGTTTTCCAACCAAAGGAACATGTATTTCAAAGTTGTGTTATTAGGATGTAATCTGCAAGTCAGTGCCTCTGAGGCACTTTCTGTACCAGCTGCTATCTTCTCTGTTCCAAACAACAGATATTACAAATAAAAAAATATTTATTTTATTTGGGGCTTTCCCACAGACTATTTTTAAGTTATGACTTCTGAAGAACTGTACTGGCTGTATTTCAAATGCTCACAAGTTAAAGCCATGAAGATTCTTGTTTTAAGCTCTTTACTTCTCAACAAAGCAAAAAGAATGTCTGAGCAACGTTTGTTGCCCAAGAGAAGAGAATGTGAATCCCATTGTCATTCTCTTACAGTACTTTGAAGCATCTAATAGTCCATGGATCATGTAGGCACAGTCATTACAATATTGTACTCTCAGATCATGCCTAGTTACAGGGCAGAATGAAGAGTATCTGCATGTGTGTTTCTAGCTCATGAAGACAAGCAGCAGGCAAGTTGAATATTTTCACTGGTTTCACAGTCAGTGGAGACCATTCCTTATCACACAAGGTAAAGCATTTGGTACTAAAATGACCCACATTCCTCCTCTCCTCCTTCCCTGCATTATGGAAGGCAAGGAGCTGCACTTCTTGTGTGTGTTGCAGGCTCACTGTCCTTTCCCAGCTCTGTCTGGGACATTGAGCACAGGCTGGACAGTGAGCCTCCAGTAAGGCAATGTGTCACATGTGATGTCCTAACACATAACAGGCTGTAGGATTACTTTCAATCTGAAACCTCAAGATAGTTAGAAGTGACCCTACATCTCACAAGTGTGAAGGCATTAGTTTGCAGCAAGCCAGGACTTTGGGAAAGCACACAAGATGTTGTGACCCACATAGAGACCAGTTGTACCAAAGGCAATTCATCCCAGAGCTCATCTCACCCTGTTGGAGGAAGCGACTCACAACTGGTTTTTGAATAGGTCAGTTCTGCAGAGCAGAACTACACGTGCTAGTGAGATCTAGTATTTAAAAGGCTTCTGACTCCAGACTGTAGCATTTGACAGCTGGAACAAGGACTCTTTTGTCTAAAATATTATTGAAGTCTTGGTTGCTGTTAGTATATTTTTGATAACAAAACATCTGAACACAATTTTGGAAGGAGATAGAGATAATAGGAACATATTCAATGACTGACTGCGATGTCAGACCATGTAATAGAAAACATGTTCAAGGTCCCATGGGATACTAAATACAATGATTAGGATAGTAATCCAAAGTTTTTTCAGTTTGTTTTTTTTTTTTTTTTAATTATGAAGCTGGAGATGGAAACACAGTCACAATCTGCTCAACTTCAAGAATTTTGGAGAAGAGTATTTGCTACACTTAATATTGAAGTTGGCCTTTCCAGTGGACTCTACATTTTTTACACAGGAGATAACACAAGTCTGTCAAAAGCTACAGGGCACAAGAAAATGTTTTGTTAAGAGAAATCTAGTGTCTACAAGATTAATACTTCAGAAATAGAAAACCAGCTGTATCTCTGAGTACTGCTGAGTAGTAAATTGATTTGACAGACCTGGATAATCTGCTTGTGATGAATCTTTGTTCAAATTTTAGATCTGAAAGTTGCATCTACATTTTCAGGGTAGAAAATTATGATTTCTGATTTCATACCAGAGATTTATGCTTATTATTTTTTATTTACTTATCATAAAATGTATGCTTGTCCTCAACAGTGTGGTATGTCTAAACAGCATTGTATCATGCAATATTTGGTTAGTAAGGAATATAATGCTGGAAAGAATGATTTGGGTTTCCTTCTGTAAGTGAGCAAAGGTTTTATTTTTGGTTAACATTAAGAATGATATTGTCATGGCACCACATCTGATAGATATGTCCTCACTGTCTTTAAATGATCTTTGCTTTCAGTCCACCTCTTTAATGGGTTGCCAATTCCAAGGTATCACTTACCGACATGGTATTGCTATTTGTTTCATTTCTTTGTAAATATAGTAGCTCCTAGTAGCACAGACACCATTTGAAACTCATTTTATTACAGGTTTTGTAAATCAAGACCAAAATATCTGCTCAAATCATCTTAAATAACTTAGATAAAAATCTGAAAACCCAGTCTTGATTTGGAAATGCTGGAATATCCCTCCATAATTCAGATGAAAACAAAAAAGCAAGGGGGAAAATCCCATGCAGGTCAAACTTCTTCTTTCTGGCCAAGAACCTGACTCTTAGTTTTTCCTGTTGAACTAGAAAAATAATTGTTGGACATGGGTATTGTCTGGGTTCTGTCATTACCATCTTTTTTGCAGTTTGAAATTTTTATGGTCTGGAACCCAGTTTCTGTTGTGTTGTACATTGGAAAAACAGAGGAAAAGGGCCTTAGACTCTGGATTTCAAAAAACTGAAGTGGAGAAGCTTACTTGGAAAGCTAAAAACATGCCAGTACACATTGTTTCTGAGTCCTATTTGCATACCATCTATGTGGGAGAGGGTAAGCCTGAGAAATCCATAAATTAACATATTACCTTGTTATTCAAAACCATTAAGCAACACAGTTGTTTAGCTGTCCAGCATGTTTTGGGGTATTTGACTTATCTCATGTTTTTATTAGTTTCTTTACTTTTGGAAGAAATAGGTTTTCACTTTGCTTAAGTGCCAGGGTTTAGCTGAACATTACATCAGATTCTTTCCAAACCCTTGGGAAATGGCCAATGCATATGGACATATTAAACAGCACAGCCAAAGGATGAGAGATATAATGTCTATGGAGAAAGTCAGCTCAAATGTTAGTAATTTAATTTAACTTAACACTTTATTTTTCTCATTGAACAAAACTGTTACACATGCCACATGTTTGGAGAGTAGGCGTTTTAAGGTAGGGCTGTTTGTATCTGATACTTCCTTTTGACACATGGCTGGTTTGCAATATTCTCTGTTATCTTTACATCTGATCATAGAATCACAGAACCATAAAATCTCAGAATGGTTTAGGTTGGAAGGGACAATAAAGGTCATCCATCTCCAATCCCCCTGCCATGAACAGACACCTTCTACTAGACCAGGTTGTGAAAAGCCCCATCCAGCCCAGCCTTGGACACTTGGATGGGGTGTCCACAACTTGTCTGGACAACCTGCCAGTGCCTCACCACCCTCACAGGAAGCATTTTTTCCTACTGCGTGATCTCAACCTACTCTCTGTTTTAAGCCATTGACCCTTGTCCTACAGCTACACATACTTGCCAAAAGTCTTTCCCCATCTTTCTCGTGGGCTCCTTTCAGGTACTGATAGTTGATCTGTACCATAACTGGGCTTCTTAATATCTCTTCAGAGAAATTTTGGTATCTCCATTTTACAGCTGAGGCACTGAGACACAGAACCGAATTGATCAATCACTGTTATTTAAGCCACAAAGTCAAAGAAATGCATATAGAAATAATTTCTGCATACAAGTTCTGGAAGTTTGCCTAGTGGGAAAGGTGGGTTTAATTTTGAAGTGGGACAAAAGGGAAGAAATTAACTAAGGTCTCCTGGATTATGCTTGCGGTGGTGTTGTCTTGACTTTAGGGTGTGGTACAATATTTCTGGCTCCCTCTCTGGTTTTCAACAATCGGGCAGACTGCCCATAGCACACAGCAATACCAAAATGTGCATCATACTTCAGGGATGTGCATCACAATAGTACCTTGGCAGGCCTACTTCTATATTGTGAAGACAATGAACATGATTTATTTTCACAGTGGAATTCAGAAGCTCAAATTATATCCATCTGTGGTAACTCCTTTCCTGATGCTGACATCTGTAATATACTACAACTGTGATGTTGCCTTTAGTCCAGAAAATTGGTGGGCTAACTTTTTTCTGGCTGTTATTCACTGTAGATGAGAGTGAGCACTGATCCATACCATGATGTAATTTAGATAGAGGCCACAGTGGAACTGTTAACTAATTGAGCAAGTGTTGTTCCGTTGTGACATACACTTGTGTTTTAAGTTACAATCTTATCTTTCCAGCCACTCACAGACTGAATGAAAAATGTAATAATAAAAGCAAAAATTCAGAACTTGACTTAAGCAACAGTTCTCCATGCAGCTAATGTAAGAATTGAATTATAATAGAGACTTATTTAAGTCTCTGACCATTTCTCTGTCCTGCCCTACTATTTGGTGTGCATTTATAGAGGCTACATTGCTACTAGGAAGGAAACAGAGATATTGTAAGTAACCCTTGAAAAAGGAAGAGAAGGACCAAGACTAAACCATTTTGGAAGGCTTTGTCCTGTTTGGTCATGAAAATAACAGCTGAAGTTAAGAGCTTGTTTAACTATAGAGGTTAATTAAAGAGGAATAGCTTCCTGCAGATATACCTCTAACTGTTGATGACCCTTGTTCATTCTGAATTTGGCTGACATGAACCAGTCAAAGATTTAGGTGAAAGCTGAAATTTAAAACACACTGATGATACTTTTTGTTGTTTTATTTATTAGTATTTCAGTAATCCTTTGTGGTTTCAGTAAAAACTAAGACAGGGAAGGAGCCATTGGGCTTCAGACTACCCAATAATGGAGACAGACTCTCCTTAAAGGTTAATAAGGATACTCAGAGGATTAACAGAAATTATCACAAATGGATTTCAATGTTATACAGCAATACAGGCACAGCATAAAGTGTGAGAGCAAAGATCAGTTATTTTAGTATAAGGTAGTGGTCTTGCAAGGTATTCATAAAGATTTGCTTTTGTTAAGACTTTTTATCCTTCTGTTTCCTGTAAAAAGAATGGAGATACCTTAGTCTCTCTCTAAGCCAACATTTATAGGAATATTATTCTTTTTATTAGCTATGGAAGGAATCTAGTTGGGCTTGTATCCCACCAATATTGAATGTTAACTTGTTACAGTGTGGTATGCAGCCTTCTTTATGTATGGTGAATTCTAGCTTATTTTCCCCCCTTACTTTCAAAGATGCCAGATGACCTTAGGACTAGTTTTTGATTCCTAAAATACATGAATATTTCATTCTGATTTGGTTGTCATTTCTGATTTCCCATTGCATTTTGTTACTAAATTTCACTGGTAGCCTAAAGAATTTTTGATTCCCTTTCTCTCTTTATTAAGTGAGTTATATTTGGCCATAGACACCTCTGAAATTTCAACTGTCTCCATAACTGGCTGAAAGTGTAATAATATAAACTCAATATACTATGAATAGCTCAACTGTTTGGATTAAGATTTATGTCGAGGAATTGATATACATGATTGTATTACCATGTTTGTGGTTTACATAAATCTTCTATACTTCAATGTTCAAAACTCATACTGATCTGTTTATACAAACATGTTTCTTATTAGTTACTTTGAAAATATTTTGTTGAATCTGTGCAAAGGAAAATGGTGAGGAGAAGAATAGCATGATTCAGGGATAAATGACTGAGCCCCTTTCAAATTCCCTTTCATTACTGCACAGAGGCTTGTGTTATGGAGCTCATCAGGATATATGCGGTCACCTTCCTTAGAGGTCATGAAAAGACCTCAGTTTTTGGTATTCTTGGAATCTACTGTCCCTTCAGTCTTTCAGCTGTGAAAAACTATATGTATCAATATGAATATGAAATAATCCTCTGCCATAAAGGCTGAAGTCTCTGCACACATCATACTTTCCAGTAAACATTTTAATGCGCTGCAATTAACAGCATTATTAACCAAATCTGTCAAAAACCGAACAACTGTCAACTTATGTGAAAAAATAACTAAGCTTTCTTTCTATTATAGACTACTACTTGTTCATGCTGTTCTTATTTTAGGTAGTTATCATATTGATAAAGATGAACCTCAGTTTATTTTTTCCAAGAAAAGTAGAAATGCTATATATTGGTTTATTCTTATCACATGAACTCATATTCTTAATTTTTCAAAGGTTTCTTCTTGGCAGACCCCTAAGAGCAGTTAAAGCACAAATCTTCTATGATCAACAAAATCTATGATCACCAAAATCTATGATCACCAATCTTCTATGCTGGAAAATAAGAAAACTGAGATGCATAGATTAAATAAGTTGCACAGGAAGCCTGTTGGCAAGACTAATATCATGAGCTTTAACTCATTTTTGGACAGCTCTATTTGAATAAGTCAGGGGAATAACAAACAGAAAATTATATTTGAGGAGCTGCAGCTGTAATGTGATTGTAGGAACTATGCAGTGGTGAGGCTGATCTATATTATGTGAGTAGAGGCACTCATGCATCACTTTGTCCCAAAAAGAGGGAAGAGATTGCTACAGCTCTGGTTAATGTAAAGATTCTAACCTGAGTGACAAGTATGTTTCCTTGAATAAAATAAAATAACTTTTAGATACAGAATTTGAAAGTAGTAGAAGGAGAACATTACAGAGATTTTCAGATACCAGAGTCAGAGAAATATTAGCAGGGCCTGACCAGTATGCCATGATATCTCTGTGACCCACTGTATATTTTGGGAGCAGATGTGAAATTCTACCAAAACCAAGATGCATCAGACAATGATGGGAGGGTGGATTTGAGATATTACAATGGGAATTGTCAAATTTACAAGCTATAAATTTAATTTTTTTTTTTTTAATCATTTATTACCCTCCTCCCTTGACAAACATCTCTAAAACAGTGTTTTAGTTTTAAAACTGTTTGATGTAACAGTCTGCACTTCTGGAACACTTCAAGTTTCCAAAGAGATGCAGGAAAGCTCATAGCCGCAGTAATGGCAGCAGCTATAGTAGCAGCACTTGTGCCAGAAACAACAGCCTCAGCAGACACATTTCAGATGTACACAGCTGCAGATGAGCCACTGCTGATCCTTGCAGAATGCTGGTTCATTCACTCAGTATGTTTTTGGGAAGTAGTTCAAAAGATGCAAAAAATTCACAGCTTAGTTATATGTTCATCCCTTGTCGTTTTCAGCCTTTTCCTGTCTCATGCAGTATGTGTTTTGATTAGCCAATGTCCTTGTGTAAATAATATGCCACTGAATTTCCACAAAATCACAATCCATCCATGCTCTGCCAGTTTTATCTGACTAATATAAGTTTGGAATAGTTTGTGCTAAGTTTTTAAAACATATAAAGATGCTAAGACAATACCACACTTGCAAAAGCCAGGAGAAATAAAATCTAGAAAATACAAGAAATAATGCCCTGCTGAAGTGATTAAAATATATATAAAAAGGGGGTTGAACACACACTTTGTGTGTTCATATCTTCCTGGTATCTGCACTTCTTCTCTGCCCGTTGGCAACCAACTTTTCACACCCCCAGCATGATGGCCAGCCTGGTTCCTCTTCTTACATTAACTACCTGGCCATAGGGAAAACATTTAAAGTCATGAGCAAATCTCAGTATTTTCAGTTCCTCTGTCTATCACCAGAGGGTCTCCCGTTCCAAGAAAAGGAAAAATCAGGAAAGCTCTAGGGTTTGGAGTATGCAGAGTGCTCTAACAATCAAACTCTAATAGAAAATTACTGAAGGTGAGCTAACTGCTATGGTTAACACATTTAAGAGCTCATAATACTGAAAATTCACATAAAACTTTAGAAATAAAGTGAAAAATTATATTGGTCTCAAATCTATATAAATCTGAAAATATAAGCTTCAGATGGGCCAACATTTACTGTTAGACAACTGTTCAAGGATGATGATGATGAATGCTGACTAAAATGATGAATCAAAAGGAAAAAATCTTTCATAATTAGATTGAATTTAATATTTTTTAAAAAATAGATTATCTGAATGTTTTAAGAAGAAGTGCTTCTGCTCTGTTAATTTAGGTTTTCCTTTTTACACACAATTAAGAAAAATCCATACTTAGATGTGCCAGAAATTCTCCAAAGACAAAATTCTAAAGCATGTATTTCATAGTTTGTGCTCCCACTGATTCAGATATGTCAAAATTTTTGCACACTTTTTAGCATGATTTCTGGGGTTTTTTTAAGTAACAATTCTATAAATGCTGGTAACATTCTGATGGCAGAAAAAATGGTTAAAGCACTTAGACACAGGGCAAAGTATGCCATTGAATTCTGAGGGGCATCTAGACTGGCTAAAATTTTTTCTGAATTTGTATATCAGGTGAGAAGAGCTTAGATAGAATAACATCTTTAATTAGTGTCCTCATCCCATCTAAGAAATCAAATTCACATTTCTGTTTCCACATCTGTCTTTTTCAGGAATTATCCATTTCCAGAGGTCTGCTTTCTGATTAAAAATAAAAAAATATATTTTTTAAAAAAATATTAACACTAGTGATATGATTGTTTATCATGGAATATAGATTGATTGAGACATTTTTTGTTGTTTAGTTGCTTTTCCTGTCACATCTCTTTTTTGGCCCTAGCTCTGTTCTTCTTTTCAAAGTATCTCCATCCAAGCTGTGAAATCAGCTGCAAAACTGCCCTTTCTTAAAGTTTTTGTGTGCATGTCTCTTAAACTCTGGATGCACTCTGCTCACTACTTCCGAGCTACGATAGCTGCCCTACCTTGCATTTGCACTCTGGAACCCCTGTTAGGTTATAGTGTTACATTTTCTTTGGAGCTAATGTAGCTGGAGTGGTTCTGGAGAGATTGAAGGTTTATGAATTTCCGATACAAACTTTTATAGAAAACAAAAATTTTAGGGGTTGAACACTTAAAAAAAAAAAAGAAATTGGAAACAGTAAGGAGCATAAATGCAAGAAAGTAAGAGCAGTACTTAAGAGATAGTTGATTAAGCTCTAATAAAAGCAGTCTTAAAATAGATGTACTTTAGAAAGCTTTACCTGTTATGCTTTCTGCTTGGATAATGAGCTAGCTATATTCATTGGTGTTATCAGGAAAAAAAAAAAGAAAAAAATCTTAGATTTGACTAGAAAGAGTCTTAACTCTTCAAAGACTTTGCATTTTCTCTGAATTAGTATCCAAATCATGCCCATAAAAAATTTTAATTCAGATTTTATGAGCCCTTCCAATAAAGACTCTCTTGAACAGTAAGATATTCAAGGAAGGAAAAAGTTTGTTTTAGAGCTTAATTTGAATAACTGATGTTATCACCTTGGATTTCAGTAATGGTAATTTGAAATTAGAACCTCTTAGAGTCTAACTCAGCTGAAATAATGTTACAGAAGTGGTGAATTTTCTAAATTGCATATGAAATATATGTACCATGTTGTCTGAGGTCCACATTGTTACATGGTTACCTTTGAGTGCTGTTTGTTTGTAGCTCAAAAACGGCAAAAGTACTGCAAGTGTGTGGAGGGGCTGTGTGTGTGTGTGTGAATGTTTGTGTGTGTGTGTGAGTGGGCATGTGTGTTTTTCTGTCCAAGTTTTTAAGTGAGAAAGTGGCAGAGGACCAGCAATTCCTATAGGAAAGGGAGAAGGGAAGGGTAGTTGAGCTTATAATTTTATCAGTGCTGCTTATTGAGGAACATTGGTTTTAAAGGAAATCACTTTAAATAATTTTTTTCTCAAATTCTCATTTACCTATGAGGTCAACATGATCAAGGCATCCACTTTGGGCAATCACTTTTACTATTTTTAAACTCACTTTTTCTTTCCAGCTGTTCCAATGTGTTCCAGCTTACTCCCTTTGTTGATTATCTCCCTTCACAGAGGAGGTGACTAGCTATGAAACTTCTTTTTAATAATGTTTTAGAAAATACAAGAATAGTTTAATGTTTACCTTAATAAATTACTTTGTATGACATTTCAGATGACTGTTAATTAAATTAAAATTCTTGAAGGTTTTAAGGAAAGTGAGAATAAAAGGCACATTATGTGACTGTCAGATATGCTGGTTACACTTTAGGCTGGCAGTGGTTCTGTGAATTTCCCCAAGGCTTTTGGAGCTCCAGATAGAAAGGGATGTTTGTGAGTACTTTTGGCTAGCTGTTCTCTTTCATACTCAGTCCTTCCTTTAGAGCTTTATACCTGCTTCACATCAGCTTGGATGTTGCAATGCACGTGCATATACTTTATATTATCTGAAAAAAACCCACACCTTAAATTATGTAGAATGACCAAGTTAGGAAGGAGAGCATCTTTGCATGTATGTTCTGGTCTCTAGCTTCTGTCAGGATGAAACAGATGGGTTTATTTTGACCCACAAACAGTGTGAGTACTATGAAATTAAGAAGGAAGACAGTACTGACACAGAGATTAAGTGTTATATGCCAGGAGACATTCAGAGGAATAAGAAAGTGAGAGACATACTGTAAAAGACATTTCAACACATTCAGCAATATTCAAAGATATTCAGAGAACAGAATACCTGAACACATGCTACTTACTACGTATTCTTCATATTCTCTCCTGAACACTGAATATGTAAGTCAGGATATCCTGCTTGTTGTCATCCTGTGGTTCTGAAAGAACTCTCAAAAAGAAATTTATCTACTTTAACTCAGAAACAGAGAGAAAATTACATCTGCAAATTACATCTAATAGATGTTCAGGAGACAGTCTGAGGTCTAGAGTGCATCACATGCTAATTGAACATTTAAAACAACATGTAGATGCATAAAAATATTGGGGCAATTGAGAATCTGAAAGTTACCTAAAGTGACCCCTATAATCTGCTTTGCACTCAAAAGCCTTAGCTGGGATTGTGTATCAAGCTTGGGATAGTGCAGCCTAGAAATGATTCAGTTCCTTTGGAGGGAGTTTTGAAAGTTGTAAAAGCCAAAAGAGGACTCAAGAAGATATGACATCAGGCAGAAATTAAAAACCAAGGCTTAACAACCTATGTAAGAAAAAACTGAAAGGGGACACTATTATAGTCTTGCACATCTGCAAAGAAGAGAATCCATTGTTTTTCAGACTTAAAGTGGATAGGTTATTACTTAAATGGAAGAAAACCAGTCTACACATAAGAAAACACTTTCAGCATGGAGATTATCCAAGCCTTGAAACAGATTCCCAGAGGAGAGTGTGAAATATGTAATTGGCGGCCTTTAAAAACAAAAAAAAATCTACAGGCAGAAGAAGGTGAAGTCTTCTCCAGCTTTAATGTCTCTGTGATTCTGTGGTTTACATCCTTTCTGTCTCACAGTTTCATTGTTGCCTATGAAAAGGTCTATCACAGAAAAGGAAAAAACCAGGGTTTTAAAATTGGTAACTACTTACATGGGAGATATAAAGATATTTTTATTTTAAAACTGTTTCCCCCATTGTCATAAAACATCTCACATATAATATCAATGAGTCTTCTTTAAAATGTCCTGCCTCCTCTCTGATATTTTCACAATTAAGCTGGATCTAATTTATATTTTGGTTCATATTGCCAGTTTGTGTGATTATTGATACAGTTACAACCTATTGTTTGTGTGTCTGGAGCCCTGTAAGTAATAAATCCAGAATGTTCTGTTCAGTTGCATTCTATATCCTTTTTTTCATGGGTACACTGGAAAAGCAGAAGGTGAAATTTTGATATTTTTTAAATCTTAAACTTCTGTTTCATACTACCAGGTACATGCCCTGTAAAGACATGCTAGAGTGTTTAATAAATACTTTTGGCAAATATTTTATGTATAGGCTAAAAAGATTCAAGGATAAGCAATTTAAATAAACCAAAGCCAAAGGCATTCCAAAACTATCTCTGCACAAAAATTAAGAGAAAGGTATAAGTAGCTAAGGATTTTTTTGGTTCAAATGGTCAAATCTATTTTCAAACCACTCTCACCATAATATGTTTCAGTTACTTTGGCTCTGTGTCATATGAAACAATAAAAGTGGTGATGTGTTGAAGCTGAAACCATAAGGTGAGAAAGTAAAATCTGTTTTTTGAATTTATGTGGCCTTTTGGGCTTGGATTTATGTTATAATTGGCTATCCAAATTCTATAATCAAAACCTTATTTGTGATTTTAAAGAAAGCCAGTAGGTTAGCTTGGAAATAATGAATGTACACTTCTAGAAGTTGCATGAAATCAAATGTTTAATGAAAAGTTTGACTTTGGTTTTAGTTTTTATACAGCAATATGGGAACATGTTAAAGATGTAAACATTTTAATCACAAATAAAAATCTTTTATGAAAAAAAACCCTTTGTAAAAAAAAAGGACTATCAAAACAATAGAAAATGATGTACTATTATTTTAAGAAATTCACACCAGTGGAAGCATTAGAAGAAAGAAAAAATTTGAGACATTGCCACTGGTTTCATGGACCTCTCCCTTTGAGACAATTACCCAGCCACCCTTGCCACTGCAAAGAGATTCTCCTCGTGAATCTCTACTACTGTTTTTTAAGTGCATTTGAATACTCATTAGATGATGGTAACTTCAATGACATCAAACATCCAAAATCCGGGTATTGAAGAGACAGATACCTGTGTAATAAATGTCTGCTGTCTTTTCAGGATGACTCAATTTGATTTTAACACAAACAGCAGTCCACTGGAGACAAGTGTGCATCACTTAGAACAGAATGCTGTGTCACCTACAGCCCCAAAGTTAACACCATCTCCAACTCTGTGGCAGTGAAAAACCTAAACTGAGGCACACAGACCCATTTTTATACAGCACTAAGTCCACGTGTTCTCAAGTACCCAGAAACAATGAATTTGCAGAATGTAAGTTGGCATTTATAGCTTCCCTTTATGCTAAAGCCTCTTCACTTATGAAACCTTCAAAAATGATTACTTGAATACCTAGGAGTACAAAGGAAGGATTTTGTCTTTTTCACATACACATGTGAAAAAACACAGAATCACAGCATGGCTAAGGTTGGAAAGGACCACCAGTGAGGTCATAATGCACACATAAAAACTTAGAGCCCTTCTTTCAATTTATGCAAACATAACATCACCCCTGTACAAAGTGTTTAGGCAAAGGTCTTTTGCTCCAATACTTCATTTATTCATGACCTGTAAAACCAATTGAGTGGGTAAATATATGAAAGGACCAGCCTTAAAGAGAGAGACACTACCTCAAAATAACACCACCTTCCCCTAAATTCCCTATTTAGGAATTTCCCTAAAAATCCCTATTTACTGTATCAACCTCCATTGTCATTATAGATCAGACAAGACAGGGAAGAAAAGGCAGACTGTCTTAGCTGGTCAGCAGATAATATAACATCAATATAATATAATATATTATAATATAATATAATATTATATTAATTGATATATTATATATATCAAGATAATATAAAAATCACTGCTGCCTCAAAAATAAAGAAAAATGCAAGAGTTGAAAGACTGAAGTTCATATTGAAAAAGAGCAACTGTTAGATATTTAAATAAGATAAAACACTTAGTCTCATCCTTTTATAATTTTATAGGTTTTTATTACATTGAGGACTTCTCAAAATCTGGGCAATTACATATATTCTTGGTTTTGAAAATCAAATTGTGTAATTGTTTACAGACAGCAAGCCTACTTGTAAAGCACAAAAACGAGCATGTGGCATGGTGCTGCCTGGTTTCACTGTATCTTTTGTCATGGTGGATAACATATCTTAGAACTTGATTAACTCACTGGCAGTTGCTTTTCATTTCTTCTTGCCTGAAGCCCTGCAGGAACTACTGCTGCAGCTGATTTCAGATGAATTGGGACTTTCTCAAAACCCATACTGGATTACAAGCTAGCTACATATTTTGACCTTGTTTTCTTCAAAAAGGCAGATATTGTATATATAACTTTGAAGTAGCTGGACTACTTTCATAATGGTCCATGTTGCAAAGGTTAGTTGCTTCTGATCTATTTGATTATATGCATTCTGTACCTCAATAACCATTCTTACAGCTTTTGATGATAAGGATCTCTTAAATCATCTACACCTCAAGAAAAGTATAAGTCCTTCTGATTTGACAACATTTTCTATTCAGTTTGCCTCACCATAAAATATGTCAACAGTTTGAAGGAATGGAGAACTTAGAAACTGTTGTGAGCAGCACAGCTTGCATCAATACACCCATTGTTCACAGTCTTGGCATCACTAAATGAAAAGGTAGTGTCAGCACAAGGCTAATTAAAATAAAAAAGTTACCTTCTGTAACTTTTCTGAGGACAGTTTTTATGAAAGGCATATTATGGGACGATTTTTTTTTATTTTTTTATTTTTTACAGAACCATTTCTGGTCACATTTACATAAAAACCAAAAGTAGTGAGAGAGAGAATACAAAAGGAATCACTCTATAACATTAAAATGTCACTAACATAGTCAGATATCCCTCCAGTCTTGGTTGCTACAATAGCTTTTGGAATATTTTCAACATTTTTTTCAAGAAAGAGTTTATTTTAGAAATTAACTTCTCTAGATTTTCAAATGCACTTTACTGAATAACCATCACAATGAATATAAAATTTAATATGGTGGTCATGAAAATTTTCCTTTTTTAATTATAGAGGCTGGATTTTAAGCAAGAAGTTTGAGGATAAGTATTCTTTGGATGTATTTCATTCCATACCTCTCTGTATACAAGATTTTCAGTGAATAGAAAATCTGAGACGGATTTAATCAAGAATATGTGCCATACCCTGATGCACTCAGACCAGTCCTACACCATATAGAATATGCATGGGGGTTTCCCAAGCTGGCTGAATTCCTGAAAAATCCTTTTGCCAAGCTTAATGATACAGCACAATTAGCCCCAGCAGGTAAATTTAACAGTAAAGTGCTTTTTTTTACTGGCTTAGCTGCACTCTGTGTGTGTAAATGGAGTGGAACCAGGAATCTGGTACTTCTGGGCCAATGGTCAATGAAATATTCTGGTAAGGCAAAAAGGAAAAGGAAGTTGACTACTATGTTCCAAACTTTGGGAAATCCTACTAATTTTAGTGGAACTGCAGCAGCCAAAGAATGGTCATCACAAATTAGTATCCAAAGTAGAATTTAAGAGGTTCATACATAGGAAAATAAATTTAACAACTTAATTTAATAGGCTGTTTACTAAGAAGTGACATCTACCAATCTTTTCAGCAGTAACATATGTTTAAACATAAATTTGAAATGTTGTTTTTGTCCAGTATCTCCATAAAATCTGAAAGCAGAACAAAAAATATTTGAAACTAACTTGAAAGCAGTGACGACATTGCTCACATCAGGCTATTGTCATTTCCCTAAAGCAGAAAAAGAAAGAAATGTTAGTTTGTACCCTGTGTCAAACATGAGTCTATATTTCAATAGACTTCTGGCAGAAGTCAGTATTATGTAAGTTTTAAACGAAGGATTGTTTGTCTTACAGAACTGAAGTTAACAAAATTAATTGTTCAGATTTTAGTTGAGAAAATGAAGCTGAATCGAATTAATGGACTAATCTACTTCAATATATTTTTTAATATTTGAGTTTTCATTTGGCATACACCATTTTTTGTGTCTTTTCCAGCCAGATACATTGACATATGTCCAGCCAGATATGCTGACAAGTGTCCAAAGCATAAAATAGCCGTTAGAACAACCTAATTTTTTTCTTTGCTTCTATGTAACTTGGCTGAAAGTAGAGAGGTAATCCATCTTCCTATCTGGTGCAAAGTCTCTTGTCATCTGCTGATTGACTGGCATAAATCAATATCAACTTTTGGAGCTCATAATATTTATTTGCATGAAGTCAAAGCTTACAACATATTGTGTCAAGTTTCCAGATGCTACAGATTTTTAATCAAGAAACAATTTATTATTCTTTCAGCAAAGCTCCAAGCAGAAAGCATATGTAAAATCTGGCCAGAATTCTCTCAGAAATTCCTTCCTTCCTTCCTTGCTTCCTCTGAAATGAGCAATCAGGAAGATCCTCTAGACCATTAACAATCTTCCTGGTATTTTAAAAACCATTAATGACTTCCTTCACTGGGAAAAACAAGCAAGTGCTTTTTGCCTTCAGAGTAGCTTTTACAAGAGTTCTGTGCTTCCTGGTCTGGGGAGGTGGAGTGGTCTGTGATGGCACACACTCCCCTAAGGGTGATAGTGGTTCTGGTCAAAATGGCTCACGTTTCTGGCTGACCAAGGTCTTGCTGGAGCACATGATGTTGGCTTGCTGTCTTGTTCTCAGCTGCTAAACTCCCCAAAAGAAAGCACAGCTGTACTATATGCAGTATTTCTGTCATCCTCACTCCCCTAAGATTTCATAAAAAAAAAAAATATTATAAATACTACAATGAAAGATTAATGTTAAGAAATACTGTAGCATCAAAGAACAGAAAATAATACAGAATATCAAAATGCACTCTAATGTAAGAAACACATTTTGAGTGTTATAATTGTGGCTTTTAGGACTGCAGCTTATGAAAAAGAGGCTGGTTACTCGCTGCTGCAGTTTGCAGAGGAGAAAAAAGTGAAGTTTATACTTTCTACTCTTGAGTCTAAACATAGACTACATGATGATCTGAGTTTTAGTAGGTGGTTTAAAGGCAAAATTCTATAGATTCACTGTTTGAAATTTTAAGAAATAAAAAACCAACAAAAAAACCTCTTTTGGACCTACGTCATTCCTGTCATTCACCTAGACCAGGGTCTTTACAAAGCAGTGACTGTCTATCTTTCATCGGACATGCCCTCAGATAATCTGCCATTAAAATCACAAATTTATTTCTATTAAAGCAGTATGATAATCCAAATTCATTGCAAAAGTACCTCTACTGCAAAATACAGACTCATTTGTCCCCTGTCCTTTAACTATTAATTATTTTAAAAGATAGAGCTGTACTGCTAGAAATCACACATCTCTTCTTTATAGCTGTTTGGAGAAACCATAACAATCCAGTGCAATTATCATTTTAGTACTTTAGTCCCTTTATTTTTTAGTACTTAAAAGAAAAATGCTTTTATTATTTTGTTGCCATCTTTAGGTTGTACATTTTTAGCTCTAAGAATCTTTCTACAGGGTGAATTATGTTCGTCACTTTCATGGACACGTTTCATTTTATCTTGTGCACTGTGATTCACTGCAACCAAACTATGTACCCCTTCATATTTCTTCTCCAAACTTCTAGTTTCCTGAATCTTTGTGCCTCAACTACTCAATAATAAGTGATTTTGTTACTTTCAAGAATTTATGTCATGCCCAGCTGGCAGCTAAGCACCAGATACTCATGTCTGGATTGGAAAAAGAATGAGAAGAGTGAAAACTGGGGAACACAGGGTTTGAGATAAATACAATTAAATGAGTAAAGAGAAAGCTGTTCATGCAAGCAAAACAAAATAAGGCATTCATTCACTACTTCCCATGGACAAGCAGGTGTCCAGCCATTGCAGGGAAAGCAGGGCTCCATCGCATGTAATTGTACCTTGGGGAGAAAAATGCCATAACGTTAAACATTCTCCACTATCTTCTTTTCCCCAAGTTTTATATGATGAGCATGATGCCATATAGTATGGAATATTCCTTTGGTCAATTGAGCTCAGCCAGCCTGGCTGTGTCTCCTCCCATTTTCCCAGCCTCCTTGCTGGTGAAGTAGGGTGAGGAGCAGAGAACACCTTGATGCTGAGTAAGCACTGCTCAGCAGCAATGATAACATCCCTTTTTTATCAATGGTATTTCCAGCAAAAAACCCAAACTCAGCCATACCATCTACTATGAACAAAATTAACTGTACTCCAACCTAATCAAGCACATCCTCCACCCGTTATTCCACACCATTTACATAATGTTTAAGTCCCACAGTATCCAGTACAGCCTCATTAACCACCACCTCCCTTCTCACCCTTCAATATCATACACAGATATAATTTTATTAGTCTTTGAACCACTAATGTCCATAAAATGTCCATTGAGTTAATTTAGTCCATGACTTTGGGCTCCATCTGCTATGGTGGTCACTCAGGACAGGAGAGGTGATGTGCTCCATGGAGTTACTGGGAGCCCAAGTCAGCTCTGGTTGGATGCAGGACAGGAGAGGTGATGTGCTCCATGGAGTTACTGGGAGCCCAAGTCAGCTCTGGTTGGATGCAGCTGCTTCCTGTAAAACTTGTTCTCCATTGGTTTGGGGGGTTCCTGCCATAGTAATTTCTGGAACAGGCAACTTAAAACTTGGGTTACAAAAATTTAAAGGTATTTCCATCAAAATCTCCACCCCTGTTCCCTTTGGACCAGATCACAGTGTTTGACATTGCAATGAACCCTTCTTCAGCCTGGACTTACCTGCAGACTGTAGTCCCATGGTAGATCCCTTGCTCCTCTAAGTTAAAGAGAGAATGCAAACTCTAAGAGTTTTATCTGGGAGTCTTCAGGGATATACATACCTGCTGTGTCACAGACTTATCTGCAGCCACAGTTGCTTTGAGGTGCAGCTGTTCCAGTGTGGCCTTTTCCTATGGGCCACAATGTCTTCAGAGATACCTGATCCATCCTGGCCTTACCCATGGCTGCAGGTCCTGCAGGGATGCACTTGCTCTTATCCATTCCCACACTCTGAGGTGCTCCAGCATGTTTTCATGCAGAGTCACTGATGTTTCAAGGTGCACCTGCTGCAGCACAGACTTAGCCATAGACACACAGATATTCTGAGGTATTTCTTCTCCAGCATGGACTTACCCTTGGACACCAATACCTTCAGAGTTACATCTGCAGGGAGGACACAGAGATATCCATGGCACACTTTGGGGTGTCCTGCTCGCAGGTCACAGCCCTTTCAAGTCAAGTTCACGCTGGATTTCTAGCCTCTCCAGCAGAGCAGCACAGAGAGAGAACAGCGATGGCCTGGCCATCTGCCAGTCCAGGCACATTGCCACGGTTGTTATCAAAATGTTCCCAGGCAAAGCAGAGCAAGATAATAAGCAGAGCAGCAGTGCAGCAATGCACAAAGCAGAGAAAGCAAAAGAAAGCAGCCACTGATGAGCACTAGGCTCTAATGCATAGCAGGCAAGCACTACAGCCTGACAATTAATAAGCAGTAACAACAGCTATACATTTGATCTGGCACATTCCAATCAAATCTGTCTTTACCTTGAATCCTTTGAGGTCCATATTGGATACCTCACTGTTTTTTTTCTATAGCACTTAGCAGGAGAAATAAAAATAAAAAATACTCAAAACCCCATTGAATCAATGTAGCTAAAAGCACCTAATCTGTGTAGAGTAGGTTGACATGCCCTATGTTTTAGGAATAGTCCAGTGGAAGATGTCTTTGACCATGATCTTTAAGGTTCCTTCCAACCCAAAACATTCTGCAATTCTATGATCCTGTATGTCTTTACAGTCATTACTTTATTCCCTCAAAGAAGTTTTCTATCATCTACCATTAATCTTTAACATTATCTGTCTTGAAAAAGAGAAAAGTTCTAGAATATACTTCAAATCTTTATCTTACTTGAACAGGAATTGGCATTTTCACTTGCATATAATATTAGGGCTAATTTCAGACTCTAGATTAATGAGACAGACTTCAATGAATTTGTGATAAATCAAGGGAGGTGGTGTGGTCCTGCTCTGGCTGGGTACACAATGAGGTGGAGTCTGTATAGTTTCCTGTGTGGACCACTTAGCTATAAAAAGTCTTAATTTTTTCACTATTTTTTATGTCTTTCCCATTTATGGTTAAGAAATGTTGCGCAACATGAATTTTCTAGAAACAGAGTTAGTAGTGAAAATTAATTCTTAAACAAAAGTGAGGGTTGTGATGCAGCTGAGTTATTTTCTGCTGTAAGAACTGGTAAATATTAGATCATCCAAACAGACAACGGTCTGTGTCTGAACAGACACACAGTCCAGAAACACGATAGTAAATATTAGCTGCTCAAAACAACTGTTGCAGTGAGAAGGATTTGAGAGATCTGTAGGCTGCAATGTCTTCTTACAAAATAGCTCGTGGAAAAATTCCAAGAGTGGACAAATTTGTCAGGGTTACAAATGAGTAAAATTTGCTCAGCAAAAGGTCTCGCTGAGCTTGCTTGTTAGCTAGATGAATTTCTTGCTTGTTCACGGAGCAGGCAAACATGCCACTGGTCTGAGTTCTCTGAGTTTTTTCTGGATACTTTCCAGTTCCAGGGGTTTTACTGTGGCAGGGGAGGATTTGGCCAAATATATATGTTTTTTGGTTTTTTTTTTTTTGTGTTACATAAAACTGTAGGAAGATAGCTTTGCCAAAGGGCGCAAATAATTTTTTTGGGCTTAACAGCCCGGAGTTTTGTTGGTTACTTTTCCCAAACAGGATGTCTGTATAGTGGGGGACATAGTTTCATCTAGTTGTTTCTGCAACTAAATGATTTTTTAAAACGCCAAAAGGTTTCTTTTTTTTTTTTTCCAGTATCATATTCTAAAATATTCATGTATATTCATTTATATTCAGATATAAATATTCACTGATTCCATACCTTATAATATTGCCATGAAATAGCCTATAAAAATTTGGTTTGCCTGTTGGTAATGTAAAGCAGATTACTCTTATTTGAATAAGATATTATGACAGAATATGACACGTTGGATCATTAGCTCTCAGGGGGCACAACCTTCATCCCTCAGGAGAAATGACTCTTTGTTTCAGTGCTCAGCCTAGCAGAGTTCTAGTCCAAACAGTGGTCTTATTGCTGTAGCATGAATATTTATTGCTTCTATAAGGAATAATGCTTTAGCAAGAGTGAAGACTATAGAGTCTTTAGCTGCTAAAAGCTAAAATTTACTAGCAGATATAAATATTACACTCCTTTTGAGGAGAATTGCCAGGTGAAACCTCAAACCCCACCTCCACCTCCAAAAAATCCCAACTTCTTTCCTTATATTATTCCAGAAAATTAGATTCTGTTTTATGGGCCAGCCATTATAACTCAGAAAGAATGCATAGATTCAAAAGGAGAAAGGACCCACGATCACCCATGATCTGGTGATTCAGCCACATTTTGTCTCCAATCTTCTGAAACTACACCAGGGGTCTCAGTTTTCTTAAAATTCTGCATTCACATTTTGTGAAAGGAAAAAAAGAGAATACATTTAGATTGAGGCCAATTCTCACTGTTCCACAGCTGTTTGTAACTTTTTAATTTACTTATCCAGGCTAATCTGTATTTCAAAATTTTTCATAAAGACCTATTCGCAAATATTCAATTTCAGATTTTTTATCAATTGAAAATTCAGCACTGTTACAAGGTCAGCTAAGAAAGGCTTCCTTATTTTCTTCACCAAAGTAAGTTAAACTTATTCATGGACAGAGAACTGGAGTATTTCAAGGTAATTTAATTGGGTTCCAAATTTTGTCATTTAAATTTTACCTCTGAATCACTTTTTTTTTTTTTTGAACTGGCCTTTAGAAGTACCCTGTCTGCATGCTTATGTATATATTTGTGTGCTAAAGGAAATGTATGGTAGTAAAAAGGTGGAAAAGCCTATTTGCACAGAATCCATTTTGATAGTTCCTATTCCTTGCTTCTAGGCAATCCTAAACACTGAGTTCAGTAATCAAATTGTCCTTTTTATCCTTGGCTTTTTGGTGTTTCATGGAGTATTCCTAATGATTTTGGTGGGGTTTTTTCCCTCTAATTTTTTCTTTATTACATATCATGAGTACTAGAGATGAAATTGGGGTATAACTTACATTGTTTTCAACAAGTCTTTCAACATGGTTTTCTAGAATACCCACATTTCAAACTGAAGAGATATGAGCTAGGTGTGTTGATTACAAAGTGGCTGCTCAGTGTTAAAGATGATAAATGATATAGGAAATGAAACTGGATATCACTTAATGGCGAACATCCTTAAGTGTCAGTGCTGGAGCTCAAACTATTTAAAGTCTATTAATTATTGGGACAGTGCAAAAAAGTGCACCTTCAGCAATTTCATGGGTAACACCAACATGTTTTCAGCATGCTGGAAAGTAGGGCTACCAACCAGAAGATCTCAATCTGCAGAAAAAACAAGCTGGGAGAAATCTTAGAAGGTCACCAAAGGATATGCAGCATCCTGCACCTAATATGATATGATATGACATTATAACCTCAAATAAAAATACAGACAGGGCAGTGACTTGTAAAAAGTATATCTACAGAAAAGCAGCTGAGCATTCTGGTGTACAAGTTGAATGTAAGAGAATTATAGAATCATTTAAGTTGGAAAAGACCTCTAAGGTTGTTGGGTTCAACCATTAATCCAGCACTGCCAAGTCAACCACTAGAAAATATCTTTAAGTGCCATATATTTTAAATTCCTCCAGGGATGGGAGACGTAGCAATGTGCCCTCACACTGGCTCTCTGGGTTCTCTTAGCCAAGGAGACATACAGCAGGTTGATTATGTTCAGCTGGTGGATTGTTTTCCTCTGTTTTTGAGACTGTATCTGAAATACTACCTTCAATTTTGGTTCCTAATACAAAAAAGACATTTCCATGGTTTCTGGGGGAGGGGGTGGGAGGTGGGAGGGAGGGTGTTGTATAGTCAGGAGACTAATAGCAATAACCTTTTTGGTTATTGCTTGAAAAAATACAGATAAATGTCAACAAAGGTCAGAGTCCTTCATCTCTACTTTTCTGGAGCCTCCAACAGTCTTCAGCCTAAAATATACCTGCACTTAAAGCAGGACTTATGTTAACACCAGAGCAGAACAAGGACTCAGAAGAGACTCGGGCTTTCAAAATCATGGTCACAAGCTACTGTAAAAGAAATGACTTGGGAATGTCTCCAGGTATAATTTCATAATCATCTCAAAAATCTATTAAGAACAAGCATAGACTGTCCCAAAAAAAACCAAACTCAAAAACCAAACACTACCCCTGCTACAAAAAAAAAAAAAAAAAGAAAAAGATAAGTCTAGTCAGCCAAGAAACTTTGTCCTCAAGGTCAGGAAGGACAAAACAGGATTGCCAAAAGTCAAACTGTAAGAGATATTCACACAAGTAGAAAAGATTTCTTTCAATGCAGAAATAAAGAAGGATATTGATGCTTGTTCACTGTGGTAAGAGCTGAGATTGGAAGTAATTGAAACAGGAAACTAATTAAATTATTTGCTTGAGCTGAGATAGACAGAAAATGAAATGCTTCAAATAATCCAATTTTGAGGCCTGGAGAATATCTGTATCCAGAATTCTCAAAACAGGCATATAAAGTGAAAGATCAAGTAACTAAACAGGCTAATAAATATATTGACAAGTGGTTACAACAACCTAACCAGAAAATAGCAAAGGAGGTTCTTAAAATATAAAGGAAGAATATCATGCGATAATTCCAATTCTACTACTATGTCTTCAATAGTATTCAATGCTATGAGAACATATTTCAAGGTATGAGTAAATAAGGTAATTCAGCTAAAAAGGATTGGGTTAATATATGTAATACATTTACCCAATCTAGATTATGCCATACTAAACAAATGAGTAAGAAAACAGAAATTCTAGACAAAGAAAAGACATAGCAATATCATAGCAAAATTTCAGTGAAAATATTAATATATCATTATAGAAGAAAATATTGGCAAAGCTGGAGAAACTGAGGATTAGAAGTGAAACAATCAATGAGGAGCGTACTTTGATAATTTATATTCTTTATAAACATATCTTGTATGACATAAAAGACCCTCAAGAGCTCTATAAAAACTTCTCTGTGTGTTATTTTAATCAATGCTCTTGGCATAAGTAGTGAGTGGTGAAGAAATGGCTAATCAGTGCTAGAAAGTACCACTTCTGAGAGAGGTGGATGTCCTTGAAGATGAGCAAAGGAGGTGATCAGAAATACTGCTATATACATTACATGATTCTATGCTTAGGAGTTACCTAAGAAGTCATGATTTAAACTCATTTGTAGAAAAGAAAACGAAGCCCAAGGTGAAGCTTGACAGCCCTGGACAACTAAAAGCTAGGTACATGATGTAAACTGAATATAAGCTACTGAGATTTGAGAATTTGCTAACTGAGTCATTTTAAATGAAATTTGAATATTATTTCAGTTGTGTTGATGTTACTGTAGTTAAGGTCCTTTAGAATTTAAAATGTAATATAAATAAAGAATAACCACTTGTATGATTAAGGAAATAGATAGTTTTTGATATGAACAGGAATAATTTTCTGTGCATTGAACCAAATAGGAAACTATAACTGTAAAGGAGTAATGTGCTATTTTCTATGATTTATCATGTTTCTCTGCCTCTTCTCCTAGCAACTGCAGTGGTTGTTCATAAACTTATCAAATAGGATCTATAACATGGTTCCTGACTATGCCATTGATAAGTAGTTATTGAACTAGACAGTTTAATTTTTCCTGGTTCTATTTACCAAATTTATTCATGTGCTTCCACATGACTTCCTCTGTGTTACATATTTTGCTATATACTCTTTCCTTCTTTCTCCATGCTCTTTTCTTCAAATCACTTCCTCATAATTTCTTATATTTATGATTATTTTCTTTTTAATATCTTCACACTACACACATTTTTCTACTATTACTTTTGAAACATTTTGATTGCTTTCCCACATGCATAGCACAGTTCTTGGTGTACTAAGTAGTATTTATATATAGGTTTCTTATGAGTAATATTTATAAACTGATGACTTCTGGATAGCAATTACTCACATATGGTTTTATCATCTACCAATGCTTAGAAAATACTTATGCATCATATGCTGTATATTCATATAGTGAAGGGTATATTTGCTTTATAATTAATTTGTTGCTGTACACACAAGTTATGAGGGCTAAAATCATGTGGTTTTAATCAATGGCATCAAACAAAACAGATCCTTTCAACTTGATGATTTAATGCCAGAGAGCTTGGCTTAATGAAACACCTAGACTCACAGACTATTCAAACCATACTCCATCATCCAGAGGTAAAGTCAGTGTTCTGCTGCTGTAGATCAGTGTATCTCCACCAAGTTCAACAGAATTACATCAGATTATGGTGGTGAAGGGTGAAGCCAGCAAAACTTAGCACTCTGCTTTGGTTTCTACATTTATAACCAGCATCCTGCCTGTTCTGCAAAAGGTTTAAAGCTGCTTTCAGGGAAATACTTTTGGCCCCTACTCACCTATGCCCTCTGCATCTCAGTTTGCCTGTGTACAGTGAGGATGGTTAACTCCACTCTTACCAAAGGCTTTTTTTGTATAGATGTATCCAACAGAAGTTGGCAAACAAATTTAGATACTCAAGTTATGTGTCTCTTTCACAGTTTTGTTTTTCCTACCCACATTTAATTTCCAAAAATTCTGAAATGGCAAAATTTTAAAAATCTGACATTTTATTTCAGTGTTTCAGCCCAAAGAGAATGGGACAGGTAGGGAAAATTGTAAGATAATCATTCTTTCAAAAATATTACTGCAGTCAAATATAGAAATTTCACTGTCCATTTTCTATACCACTTTACTCTTCAAGCCTGAACATTTTTTGCAGCATCATACCAAATGCATTTCAAATTATTACTTTTATTACTTCTAATTGATTTTTAGCTTGATTTTTAAAGGGAAAAGCCTTTTTTTTCTGCTTTTATATTTTTCTAGCTCTCCTGCTCACTAATATCTGAACTGACTGGCTAATTTCAATCAACTTAAACACAGGAAAAAAAAAATTTAGATAAAGAAGATACATCTCACTTATTACAGTAATTTAATGGTATTTTTTTTGTTTTTTTGACTTTGAAGGAATCTACAAGGATGTTTTTTAGGTCTTGGGAACCCAGTGTTGATACTTCATATTTAGACTGAATGGGCTTATGAAATAGGGTTGATTGAGCCCTGTTATTAATACCTGTCTGGTATTAAAAACTGAAAATCCTAAAATAATTAATGTAAAGTGAAAAGGACCAACATCTCTTCCTTGCCCTCTGCACCCTGATGAATTAGATAATTCTTCCTTACCTTCAGTCCCCCTAGGAAAATCCTGAAGTGTCTAATTGGAAAGCCAGCATGACATTGTTTTGACCACAGGTGGTGTACATAGAATTAAGACTGAGGCTGTAACATTCCATAATTGCGGAACAGAACAACATGTTTCTGCAGATAACCTGGAAATTTATCCAAGCAAAACCTGAAGACCCTTTATCTCTAAATATGAACTTCCAGTATGAGCAAAGGGCTGCAGAGTCATTCCTGTTCTAGCCTAAGACATCACCCTTGCATAGTGACCGTGACTTTATTAAGATAAACACAAGCTAACAGAAATTGTAAGTAACTTCTTAACAACATGAATCTTCATTTACTCCCTAACAATCTGACATTTGTATGAAGCAGAACAGTAGGAACAACAGTCTCACTTGGGCTTCAAGATGAAATTGAGATCTATCCTTGCTGTGCTGATTACCAATGAAAGGTCTGTCTTTTCTCTAACCTGACTGGATTATGAGGGATGGAAGAAATAAGGTTTTAGCTCTATTTTGGAGATGAAGACCTTCAAGATGCAAAGATCAGGAGTCCCATAAAAATGTCAATGACAATTTTGAAGCATTACTAGGGATAGCCTCCCTGGCTCTTGGAATCCCAGGCCAACATTTTAATCATATGAACACTTCTCATCTTTCTGTATTTTCTAGATTTGTATATTATCTCTGAAATAAGGTCTATGGGATCTCATAGATATACGATATATTGAGACCAAATGGATTAAATCTTAACATTTTCCTTAGCAAAAAGATTGTTCTCTCTAAAAAACATAAATCCTTAGCTTAAGAAAAACTCATGGTTGCTGTCCTGAAATACATGAAATCTTGCTGGAATAAGAAACCTAACTCTCTGCCAAATAGTTAAAGGGATGATAGGATGTGTGTACTTTACATCAACCAGAAAGCTAGATCAGGAAATGAGAACTTCTCTATTCATCAAAACATTTGATTGCTTTCTTTTGGCTGAAGCTTGAATTAAAGTTTTTAATAATGCCATCTATGAATTGGTCATCATTTAGATGAAACAGTATTGTTCTAAATTCTTCTATGAGTACATGCAGCAACGAGCTGCTCTGATCAAAGAAAATAAATATTTTCAAAAAGAAAATAGCCAATAAATAAAACAGACAATCAAAAAAACTAATAAAAGAAGAAAAATGGTGAGATTTGAAAAGTTGAAAATGCAGGTGACTGACAATAGAAGACCATAATTGACCAGTTCAGAAAGCATGAAAAAGATGAAAAAGAAAACTCAAGGGAGAAAAAAGTCAAGCTAAACCAAACCATACAAAATCCCTTTCACAATTAAGAACCACTACAAGACTCAGGCTCTAAATAATAACATAAAAGGTATTTATATAAAGTTTTAAATAAAAATGATTGCAAATGTAAATGTGCTAAAAGGTAGACAAGCAAAAACGTTTACCATGTGAATGAATGAAGGATGTCCAGGCATCAGGCAGACCCAGGTATTTTCAGATAAGAGGTTTCAAGAGGCCTAACTAAAAATAATTTAAATTCACTTACAGAAAATGAACAAAATTAATTAAGATGTTACAGTTCTACTAGCTTTGTGAAGATACTGGTCAGAATAATGACCATTATCATTATTCTGACCATTAATAATGCATTAAAGGCAATCTTATATCTACAGAGAATTAGAAATTTAAAGTATAGTTTATCTGAGCCAACAGAATTCCTGGAGAAGAAAGCTTGAAAAGATTGATTTTTTTATTTTATTTTTTTTTAATTTTTTTACAAGATTTCAGGCCAGATTATGTCATGGTCTAAGAGATAAGAGAGGTTACTGATACAACAATTCTACCAAAGCATTTTGTATTGAACTATAACATTTTAAGACCTCTGTTAACCTGTCTCAATAGGGAGCTATTAAAAGGATGTAAAGTAGAATGCTATGCTATGAATAAAATGCAAGAATATCCTGTCCAGTTCTATGTCTGCTGTGAATAAACAGGGTCTGAATTACTTAAAAGAGCTCAAAGAACTAAAATAATGATCTTCCTGGCTTTGGAAAACAAACCTAGGATATAAGGATATAACTCAGTCTATTCAGTATATCAGGAGTAAATCTGAGAGATCACCAGGTCATTCTAAGAAAACATTTTAAACATGGAAGAGAAAAAAAATTAAGGAAACATAATTTATTGGGAGGAATTTACCATCTTGATGAGGAAGACAGAAAGAAAATAGTATGATGAAAGATAAAATTAGAGTAGCTGACATAAAGTGAAGTATCCTAAGAGCAAAGATCATTTTGAAAATGTGGAAAAAATTAGGAATTGTATTCAAATCAAACAACCTTTTATGTGGGGTCTACAGTGCAAGTGCTGTGTGATTTCACATTATACTTGTACTGATCTTTTCTGTCACTGAAATCTGAGAGTTAGAGAACTTGTGAAACCTTTTGTTTATTTTTATTCCTTCATACTGAACAAAAGCTACATTCTCTTAAATACACAGCTGCTTGCAGGTCTGAGTTTGAGCAGTGATGTGACATAAAATTTTACCTTAAAGTTTCATACCAGATTGACTGTGTGAAAAATAACCACTCTTCCTACATTTTATTGGGAAAGTGAGAGAGAAGGGAATGGTTCCTGCTCTTCAATTCCTGTGGATTGCTTGACTCTGCAGACAGATGGATGGACAATGTTCTGCCATGAAAATAATGCTCTTTACTATATATATATGACTCTGTCTTCTCATAAAGGTTTAACAAAAACAATTGATTTCAGTATGGGAGAGAATTTTTCTTGCAGTTTTCATACAATCTACTCATATCCAGCTGAAGAAGAATTTGATACCTTGAGAACTCTTTTAACCAATTCTTTGGTGGTTCAGGGGTCTTTTCCAGTGAAGCTTCAGAGAAGTTGTGGAGTTTCTTTCCCTGCAGATATTCAAAAGCCATCTGGACGTCGTCCTGGGGAACTGGCTCTAGTTGGCCCATCTTGAGCAGGGAGCTGGACCAGATGCTCTCCAGCAGACCCTTCCAGCCTCAACTATTCTGTGAAGACATTTTCAGTTCCTACTGAAAATGAAGTAGATGAATGAAGACATAAATCTCTTGAGAACTAAAGTGCTTTAGTCTAATCCAGCACAGAAGATCCACTAGGATGGTGATAGAGTGACATTAAATGTGTTCTCATATAAAAGTCGTCAGACTATGTCATCTAGTGATTTCTTGCCTCAGACTCTATGAAAAAATTAAACCTCTTCCTAGTCCCCCAAAAGAATTTTGGGCTGTAAAGCCAAGCTAAAGGAAGGTCAGTTGTATAGTGTAATCTGTCTCTTGTCATCAGAACCAGTAACAAATGAGCCTTTACTACTACTGAAAGGCAGAAACACCACAGACTTTCAGGTACAAGGTATGGCTCTTTTTCTCAGAAATAATACAGTATCATCCACTTCTAAATCCTACAAATCCGAAGTCCCATGAGAGATAATAATAATGCATTTCAAGCTTTTAATGTAGCAGATTTAAGGTTTGTAATATTAAATGAAGTATGAAATCTCTTGCACGGACCCCCTGGCTGCTCATGAGGCTCTTCCCTTCCCTACAGGCTGCCAGCCTTGTATGAAAAATTCCTAACAGCAAATTTCAGGTGTCTTGGGAAGAACGTGTTCAGGAAGAGAGGTAGATCATGTTTATTCATGTTTGAGACCATCTTCCTGATGGAAAGCATGGGTTTTATGAATCTATATGCCATAATAAAATGGAAAACTGGTTAAATGATGACCCAGTTTCTACAGTACCACTTCTGAGCCACAAGTGTAGCTGGCTCAGTTTTAAGAAGTTAGTGAACAGCAAGATTTTGTTCTGGTTTAGGAATTAAAGCCAGAGAGAATGAAAATCAAAATGATATCTGTATTATCAGTGGTGGTGAATAAGGAGGAGTTGTCAGCTCATGTTAAATTAGAGAAAAATCAGTAAGGGAAAAATGGGCTGTGTTTCTGTTCTTGGTAAACCGAATCAAACCAGGAAAATTTGAGTAGAACACAACCAGGAGGTCAGCAGAGAAAACCTGTGGTCCCATCTTGAGTTTGGTTTTCAAGAACTAGTCT
>NC_031769.1:120147349-120172339 GCF_001522545.3 Parus major
AGAAAGAAAGAAAGAAAGAAAGAAAGAAAGAAAAGCACAATAGACTCCTCCAAAGATGAAAATGTTAACTCCAACTACAGAGATTCAGATGAATTTTTTGTCACTGATCTTAACAGCAGTCACTGTTAACATTGGCTTTGGAAAAGTGAAAATATGAACTTGTTCCTGACTAGACTTAAGACGCAATGGGGGTTGCTTATCTTATTTACAAAAAAATAAATCCTTTTTCAAAGTCTTTGATCTATCTTGTTCTACACATCATTATTGCATAAATCTCTGATTTTGCTGTCAGCCTTCATTTTCCCTTGGTTCATAATCGCTTTCCTGAGTTCTTAGGAAGGACTTCTATTTTAAAGCTCTGTGTGGAAACTGGCAGAATAGAATTTTTTTCAGAAGATCCCAGGTTTCTTCTGAGGGAAAGCAATGAGAAAATGTTGTGATTCCCATAAGAGGGGAAGATTTTGGCAGGGATTTCTGGGTCTCTTTGTGGGAAGGGAAGGGTTCCAATGTTTTCTCCAAGAAAGGAGAGTATTTTTAATCTCTGTCTAAAAGAAAGATATTTTAAATTAAAAGTTACCTTTCTACTGTACATATGTACTTTTGAATGCTTAAATGTTTTACGGTTTTGTGGAAGAAGGTTTTGTTTTTTTCAGGCATGGTTGGTGCTGTAAGGACTTCTGTTTAATTCAGTGTGGTGGGGTTTTGAAATCAGTCACTTACAGACCAACACAGAAAGTGTGGCTCTACTGTGTTCATTAACTGAGGAGCAAAGTTTTATATGTAAATGACAATGTTCCCAAAGAACCACAAGGAATCCCAGCATTTTTTTACCCACTGGTAGTAACTTTTTATAAGAGAAAATTGCATGAGTTCAACATTTGGAATAGCCAAACCATCTGTAAAGTAGGGTAGTGTATTCCCTTGAAGGTTTAAAGCATTTCTAGTATCCAAAAGCATTTATGATGCTTTTAATTTATTTAGAAAGGGATTATTTTTTTTTAATCTTGTATTGCTGAATGAGATTCTGTGCAGAGATCATTTTCAAGAGAAGTTAAGAAGAGCACAGGGAGCATGATTAGAAACCTAAGAACATGTCTGTGGTGACTGTAGCAACCTGTACACCTTTTATTCTACCTTCTTTCTTAGCATTTCTCATTCCTTTCCTTCTGTCTCTACAGCACCTGGCATTTACCCTTCCCCTTACAAGCAAGCCTTGCCTTCTTCCTCAGAACTGTGGATTTGGCTTAAAAAAAACCATATGTGCTATAGCTGGCCTTTGATGAAAGAGGTTATCAAATATTTTCTTCCACTTTTGACTGGGAAAGTGGTAACCTATTGGTAATGTCAGCTCATGATGTCACTTGTGGCACTAGAAATGTACATGAGTAACTCTTTGATAATAATTTAATAGGGTCAGTTGTTTCTTTAACTTTTGTTGCTTTGTCCCTTCCTTTTGGGTACAATTCCTGCTTTAGTATTTCATGTTTCCAGACATCTTTTTTGGAAGCACTCTTTCGACAGCTGCTTACTCATTTCTATATAGGGCTTCTCAAAGCTGTACTTCTAGTTGAAACTTTTACTTTTGGTCCAGTAAAAACTTCTGAGCCTGTTGTTAATTTTTATTGTTCCACAGACCTTACTTTTGAGGGGGAAAAAGAAACTTATGACTCTGTCATAGTTCAGCTAGATCCATCTTTGCTAAAGGTTTTCATACCTTCTCTTTGTAATAATTTTAAATTAATGTTCCAATATAAAAACATTCCTTTTATGCCCTAGTGTTTTCTATTCCACCTAGTCAGCATTTTTGTTAGCCTTGTAAACCCAAGTCCCAAACAGTAATGGAGTTTAATTTTGCTATAAACCATGCAAATGCATTCAGCGGGTTTACAAATTATCCTTTCTGCTGCTTTACAACAAGATCGTTTTTTAAAATGGATGCATAAAGCTCCCCCCCGTCCTTTCTTTTCTTTTTTTTTTTTTTTTTTGGAAAGAACATCTGGGCTGTTATACAGATTTTAAGAGCAAAGTTAAACAAGAACTGGGCCCAATGCCCAGAGAAACCAACTCAAATAAAACTTGGGCAAAATAAACTATCCCAAAAAGGAAGAGCTAGATAGAAGGGCAAATAATGTATGTGGAACTGCCCAGCTACAGAAAGTAGAGTAGAATGATTTTGCACTGAGCACAGTTGCACACATCAGACACCTTCAGAGGGAGAATGAAGAAGATGCCCACAGAAAGGGATGCTACTGGATTGGATTCCAACACTTGAAGGCCTGGCTTGAGTCAGATTCATTTGCAAAGAGGATATTCTCACAAAAACATATGATGTAGACCTTGAAAGCATATTGCTTAAATTACCAAAGCTCTGGGCAGTCTTTCAGTTGACCAGCAAGAGCACCTTGGGTGAAACGTAGGCTCTTTCACTTAGGTGAAAGCTGTGGGATTAGATCTTCCTCTTGTTTTTTCCCAACTAAGCAACTGGAAATTGCTAACATAAGGAGCTGACACATCAGACATGACAGCTTTAACCTTTGGAATATACTATGATCCAGATATCATGAGACTGGCTTACAAGAATGAAATTCTAATAAAAATATTCTTTAGTTCCTTTCACTAGCAATCTGAATCTTTGAGCTGTCATAGCCTGTTTTGTATTACGTCCTATATCCTTGAGGTGGGTAAGCTACATTTAAAAGAAATTGAAACCCCAAATTCTCGTGGATTAATATGTACATAAACACAGGGTTTTTCAAAATTTAAAAACAACCTATTTGCAAATGCTGGAATGTGTTGTGCTTGAGAGTTGCTGTATGTGAATAGCATCCATTTTCTGAAGTTATTTGTGGCTTAATTTACTTGAAGGACCATTAGATTAGTATCAAAGACATTAAATTGGTGTGATTTTTGTAAAGGTGGTGATTTATTGTCTGAATCTGTAGAATTACTGGGTCTTTGTTGTGGGGTTAAAGTAAAACACTGGAAGCTGCCAGTTTATCATATTGATGATCTCATAATTTTTCACAGGACAATATATGAACATAGCAAGTAGATGCAGAAGCAGCTTCCCCAGTCTCCCTGAGACAATCTGAGCCCTTCTAGGTTTTGACAATAATTATTTTGTTTGGTGTCACAAGTGTCAATTTTACCTGGTACACCTTCAGCACACAGTTCTACAGATGAGACAGCTTCCCCATCCTGCTTTCAATTCCATCTCTGCATCCTCCTTCCACAATCTTCACTACATCCGCACTCCCTTTGCTTCCCATAATTCCCTCTTTCCATAATTTCCTCTAATTTATATAAATTTGTACTCAGAAGAGGAGGATAATCTGAGTTCCAGTCATTTAAGTGACTAGTTGATCAGATATTACCAAACTTTCTCTCAGCCTTGATTTTTATTTAACTGTGTTTCCTGAAGTTTTCTCTGTATTTGGAGAACATTTATTTGCCCTGAGCTAAGTTTTATCTCTGCTGTAGTATGTTTATAGGACACAATGTGTACTTTTCAGAAGTAACCTCAATTTCCTTGACAGACTGTACTTGTTCTTTGTCTGCATATCTATTTGCCACACAATGCTTTTGTGTTATGCCTTGTTTGTGTTAGTAGTATTCTTTGGTTTTCAACCTGAACTAAATGAGAATATAAAGTAATTTGTATTAGTATTTCCACTAACTCAACAGAACTCTATTTGGAATATTTATTTTTTTTTTTTTAATTTTATTAAGTGACACAAAAATGAATCATAAAACCCCAAACCCTGTATTTCATATTACATTTGTTTTATCCAGCAGGCAAGCCAAACCATTAATCATTTGGATTTGTATGTGCTGCAAGATCAGGTCCTGGCAACCATGACCTTAGTCCTGGACAGTGTATAAGCGTGTGATTAACTTTGAGCAGATGCTTAGCTCCTATTTTTGACAGTGGAATGTAAGCACATCTGCTTCCTAAGGAGTCTCATTTCTACTGAAGTTAATGCAAGGTTTTCTTTGACTCCAAAATGACCTGAATCAGACTTCAGTTTCCTAAAGATACCAACGAGTCCTGGAACTCTGTAAAAAAAAACACTTTTAAAAGGATTTAATTAGAATGAGAAGAACTGATCTTCTCAAAGCAGTTTCTAATGATTTATGTCTCATTTCTGTCATAGTGCCTTGGCATGTATTTCGTTAAGCTCCACAGCTTCAGGGACATTCCATGCTGTGATTTAAGTAGACATTCAAGGGGACTTTTAAACTGATGTTTAGTTTCCCCTCACTTCAAGTGTTTAATTCAAACATGATCAAAATAATTCTAGGGGATTTTGGTCAATGCCTATGCGTTGTCTCACAGGGTTCACTTACTTCAGAGAATTTTAAGCCCTTGCACAAGGAAATGGTTTCTTCTGAAGAGAACACCTTTTTAGAAGTCTAGCATATTTTATTTGCAAATACAGTGTTTTCACTAAAATGTTTTTTAAAACCGGTATCTAATAAACCTCCATTTGCTGAAGAGATACCAAGAAATTTTACTTTTAAAAATAAGGCAAATATAGCTGGAATAATATTTTAAAAAAATGTATGTTCAAGAAAATATTAATTTTTTCAGCTAAAGAAAAATATATGATAAACTCTTAGTTTCACTACTAACAAAGAAATTAGTAATGAAGCAATTAGAAGTACATTTTTTGGCCTTTTCTAATTAGATTCAGGAAAATAGAAGGCCAGACTCTTTTTAAATGGTTGGGTTGTTTGTCTTCCCTAGGAGTTGCTATGTAATACAATAATATGCACTTACTTATTGTAAAGCATTTATAAACTTTATTATATATGCTATCATCTGGGACATTGACTTATGTACATTGACTTACCAGTGGTTATTGCCAGTGAGCACTATAATTCATGGACCCTTCTTTTGAACTTATGAGCATGCTGGTCTGAGCTCTGACTCTGTTCTCACTAATACAGGAGTGCAAAAATGGAAAGCAATAAATATTCACATTTAAAATATGACTTTTTAAGCTGTTCTTGTTTAAAATGTAATATATTTGTGAGCTACATTTAAAATTTGTGCTTTATTAAGAGGATTTTAAAATGCAACATCCATAGTAACTTATTAATCCTAGGAAGTACCTGTTGATATTATATTGGCAGCATGATTGGGATTTGTGTTCTGCTATTTGACTACATATTAGGTAATCCAATACATATGTTTATTCCAGAACTGAAAGTGGTAAAAAACCTATGCTAATTGCTTTCTAAAAGTTTAAAGTCACAGAATCATAAGAATATCCCGAGTTGGAAGGGACTCACAAGGATCATGAAGTCCAACTCCTGGGTCTACACAGGATAGCTGCAAGAGTCACATGGTGTGCTTGAGAGCTCTGTCCAAATGCTCCTTGAACTGTCTGTCTGGGGCTGTGACCACTTCCCTGGGGAGCCTGTTCCAGCACCCAAACACCCTCTGGTGAAGAACCTTTTTCTAATATCCAACCTAAATCTCTCCTGATACAATTGCAGACCATTCCCTAGAGTCCTATCACTGTATCGGCACCTGCTCCTCCTCTTCTCCTCACCAGGAATTTGTACACTGCAGTGAGGTCTTCCCTCAGTCTCCTCCAGGCTGAACAAACCAAGTAACTTTAATCACTCTTCATATGGCTCCCCCTTAAGGTCCCTCACCACCTTTTGTACATCCTTTGTACACCCTCTAATAGTTTAATGTCTTTCCTATATTGCAGTGCCCAAAGCTGCCACCAGCACTTGAGGTGAAGCCACCCCAGCTCAGAGCAGACCGGGACAATCCCTCCCTTGTCCAGCTGGCCATGCTGTGCCTGATGCACCCCAGGACATGCTTGGCCCTCCTGACTGCCAGGGCACTGCTGACTCAGATTCAATTTGCCATCAAGCAGGACTCTGAGGTGCCTTTGCACAGCACTGCTCTCCAGCCTCACATTCCACACTCTGTCCGTACATCCAGGGTTGCCCCATCCCAGATGCAGAATCTGGCACTTTCCCTTGTTGAACTTCATATGGTTGGTGATTGCCCAGCCCTCTGATTTGTGTAAGTCTCTCTGCAGGGCCTCTCTGCCTTCAGGGGGGTCAACAGCTCCTCCTAGTTTAGTATTACCAGCAAACTCAATATCCCTTCCATTCCTGCATCCAGGTAATTTATGAAGACTTGGAAGAGCACAGGGCTGTGGATGGAGCCCTGCAGAACCCCTCTAGTGACAGGTCACTGGTCTGATGTCATCCCATCCACTGTAACCCTTTGTGCCATGAGCCAGCTTCTCACCCTTCCCAGGACAGGTTTATCCAGCCGTGGACTGGACATTTATCCAGAAGGATCCTGTGACAGATGGTACCAAAATCTTTACTGAAATACAAAAGTATTACGTCAATTGGCTTCTCCTGATCAGTTAAATGGGTTACCTTGTCATAAAAGAAAATCAGGTTTGACAAGCAGGACTTTCCTCTCATGAGGCCATGCTGACTGTGATGGATGCCTACGTTTTCCTTCAGGTGTTTTTCAATAACTCCCAGGATAATCTTCTCCACACTTTTAGCAGGCACTAAAGTGAGAATGATGTGCCTATAGTTTCCAGGGTCATTCTTATTACCCTTGAAAATTAGAAAATGTTCACCAGTTTCCAGGTGACTTGGAACTCTCCATATTTACAAGACCATTCAAAAATCTTTGAGAGGCCCTATGATGATATCAACCAGTCCTTTGAGTATTCTCAGATGAATCTGATCAGGACCCATAGACTTAAAGAGATCCAGCTGGAGCAGCAGATCATGCAAATATTCAGGGTTGACTGGGATTTCATCATTCTCATGGTTATAATCCTCCAGCTCTGAGCTCTGGGATTCCAGAATCCAGCATCAGTTTTGATAACGGAAGTGAAAAACCATTAATCTCTGGTTTGTCCATGTCCCATGGTTTGTGAGGCGACCGTGTTCTTCAAGCAATAGACCAATGTTTTTTCTGGATTTCCTTTTGCTATTAACATGTTTAATAGCTCTTTTTATTGCCCCTCAGAGTACTGGCCAGCTTCAACTCCAATTGAGTTTTGGCCACACAAGTTTTCTCCCTGCAGTGGCGAAGAGCATTTCTGCGTTCCTCCCATTTCCCTCGACCTTGCTTCCACTGGGCATACACTTTCTTTTTAGATTTTTCTTCTTCCTTAGTTCCTGCTCTGCCAAGCTGGTCTTCTGCCTCGTCTGCTTGAATTCTGATATTTTGGAATTTCCTTTTCCTGTGCTCTAAGTAGGTGGTGTTTAAAAAGTGGCCATGGCTGATGGAGCCCAGCACCTGCAAAAGTATTTCCCAAGGGGACCTTACCAACTACTTGCCTGAGGATTTTGAAGTCTGCTTGCTTCACATCCAAGGCTGAAGTTTTTTTTGTACTTTTTCTGCTGTTAACAGAGATTTGAAACTCAACTGCATGGTCATTCAGGCCAAGATGGCCACCAATCTCCACTTCATTCACAAGATCCTCTCTGCTAACAAGTAACAAATCAAGGAGCGTATCTCTCTTAGTTGGCTCTCTTAGTACCTGTACCATGAAGTCACCATCAAGGTGTTTAAGGAATCTTCTTCTTTAAAGAATCAGGCTTCCTCAGTAACCTTACCAGACAACTCCTTTTTCAGGAGTTTGCTCATTATTTTACTATTATTATTGTTTTTCTTCTCAATATGATTTAACTGTAATTTGATGCTGGAACTAACCAGGTTTGCGTCTCCAAAGGTTCACAGAAGGAAAATGCATCAGTCAGCCACTCTGGAGTCACACAATGAGTGGAGTAGCCAGGACCACTAGAGAGAGCTCTTGTAACAAAACACTGCTCCCCCATGAAGATCACTGAAATCAGTCCAGGCACTTCATCAAGCTCCTCCAGTGCCACTTACCTGCAGCTAGATCCCAAGCTATATATAGTTTTATACAAGGCTTAATCCTGAACTGGCATAAAGCAGACAAAAAGATTATAGACCCATGACCTATTAGCAGTCTGGATTTATGGAGTGAAAACTGTGCAGTACAAATGTGGATTATTTTTTGTGGAACAGTTACAAAAGCAATTGAGAAAGGAAAGAGGATATCATCAGGGTTTTGGTATAGCATTCAACACAACATCTGACGAAATCTTACTCTTCAAATGAGTTACAATTGGCTTGGATCTGAGCTCCATCACATGGACTGAAAACTAGCACATAGAGCACAAACAAAATATGATAACAAACAACATGATAATATTGAGCTGTATGAGTTGACAACAGGGGTGCCACAAGGCTCTATTTAAGGTGCTGTCCTCCTTATAATTCACATAAATAATTTGGAGTTGAAGCACAAGCATGGTAATGCATTTCACAGATGATGTTAAATTAGAGGTTGTTCCAGCAGCAGTCAAGACATGCAAATAATAGAGGGTCTTAGAAAAAATTGAAACATGGGCCGAGAATAACAGAATGAGAGTCAGCTTGGAAAACTGAAAATACATCTGCAGAAAATTAATTCAAAACAGACACACCACAAGGAGGCTAAATCTGGAAAGCAATGATGCTGAAGTATATTCCTGAGGTGACAGAGGACGATCAGTGAGATAATGTGTGAGTTTCCAGAGTAACAAAAAAGAGCCAAAGGATTTGGAGCAACCAACTCAAAATGTCTCTTCCCTACAAGGTTGAAATCACAGTACCTTGAATATTTTTGTTGCTGCTAGACATTTCACAAAGTGAAAAGTAGAATCTTAATTTTAAATGAGGACGGCAATTTAGAAGTTGTGTCTACTCTAGTAAAATTATATTATTTGCTTTACATTCCAGGAAGAGGAAAAATAAGAGAAAGGGGACAGCAGGTGACTTATAGAACAGTTAATTCTACTTATTTTAACAGCCTATCTGTTATGGGATAAAAATATATCTCTATGACTGTTGAACTCTGAGACAATGAACTGCCTGACTTAAAGTGTAATTACATTTACTTTATTGTACCTACTCCAGGTCCTTACCTTAGGAATATTCATGCATTTACAGTACTGGATAAAACTAGAAGTAATTCAGATGGAAAACAGCTTCATAACAGATCTTGTTTCTGAACTACCTAGCCACCAGACACCTTATCCCTGAGACTTTGTTAGCCTCATAATACTTGTGCTACCACATGCTCAATGGCTTAGCTATAATAGGAGTCTGCTACTCTTCCTCATTTCAATCAAATGACATGTTTTTTGAATTTGAATTTGAATCTGGTCAGACTGCAAAGCTGTAGAAACTAGGTCTCCATTTCCATGCAGAGTCTGCAGCAAAGGTGCTACTTTTGGCTGTGTTCTGGAATAGAAGATGTTGACACTGTGGTACTGGCTCTGGATATCAGAGGGGCTTACAGCATGAGTGACAGTCCTTCCTGGAAGCCTCGTGTAGAGGTTAGAACTGGCTTCTGGACACCCAGCTGTAGCTGTCTACCGTGCAGACATCAACATGTGAGACACACACACTCTAAAGCTAGCTAAGATGTATCTCACCCAACTTTCTACCAGTGAAATCTTTGCATCATGCAAGAACATGGATGGATGCCAGCACCTAGTTCCTTCAGTTAAAGCAATTCCATGTGTGCACAGCAGCCTTGGCAGCCTTATCAGCTGAGATGTGAGTAGGAGTTGATAAGTAAGATATGTTCACAGATGGATGCCATAGTGCTTTCTGGATAGTTGTCATTGACATATTCTATATAAATACAGTGCATTGGGTGTCAAAAAGGTATTGGATTTGGATCTTATCCAAAATATTGACTGTTCCAGTGAATGGTGTGTTCACCCAGATATCAGACTGGTTTTGCTGTCAATGAGTAGATCAAATTTTGTTTAAGTAGAACAAACAGAGCTAAGCATGTGCAGCAGAGGGAAGGAAAGCCACTTGAAAACCATTATCTCTTGCACTTTATCTGAATTTTTAAGCAAAGCTAGAAGCAGAATCCTGTAATTGCTTTTAGAAGCATCTCTGTTCTGTGTTTTCATATTTCTATGAAGTAAAAGAAATTTAAAAATTATTCCTTATAATACTTTGGATTTCCACACAGATGCCTTGAAAATGGTACCTTCAGAACACAACCATCTGTTCTTTAGTGATGCTTTTCTTTCCACTTCTATATGTGGATTAATTGGATTTTTAAAAATCTGTCTAGAGATATGGATAATTCCAGATTGCGAACAACTCAAGGTATTAGTGTAAAGTATTAGCCTTTAAATTCTTTGTTTGATAATATTTGAATTGCTCACTCTAAAATGGCAGTAATTATTTAAAACATCTAGGATTTCACCATTGCTGCAACATGTAGTTGACCACCAGACTGATGAATTGACTTAAAATTCTACCTGAACTTGGTTCTATTTAAATTAGCCAAAATTAAGACTCAACCACCTTTTTTGGGGAAAAAGACCCAAAGTATGTAGGAGATTAACTATCAGCATGTTTCTGGGTTAATTAAAAACTTAAAAAACCCTTCACATTTCCTGAATGAGAAATTTTAGAGTTAAATCAGAGAAAGAAAAATTTTAAGCTTGAGAGTTCATATTTTTTTGTAATTTGCTACCATGAAAATGGACAGGGAGCATGAAGTAAGTGGTTGTATCTGGATGGCAAAACTATTTGTGAATTCTGCACATTCTTTGCTTCTAACAGTGCCATTCCTGTACCTTTTCAAGTCGTACAGAGGGTAGCCAAACCAAAAGTTGCTAGTGAGTTTTATTAGAAAATGTTTTCTCTTTATTTGCTGTTAAAAAGTGGATAGCACCCTAAGTATTCTTGAAGAACAGCTTTTTTATTTTTAGATTGTGTACCTCTTACTGATTATGAGACCAACAGCCAAGACTTGAGAGCAGAATACTGGTTTAATACCTTGTATCTGACTTGGAATTCATTGCTATTAAAGATCAGAATAGAAGTTTTGCTGTCTGAGTTTTTCTATTGTGCTCTTAAGTTCTCATGGAATACCTGATAGGAGGCCCATGGTGGAATTTCTATCCTTTCTCACACCACCATGAGATATGAGTATGCAAAAATATTGCATAATAATTTCTGTGTAAGAAAAAACCCAACCCTCTACACTGAGTTAATTTGGTGAAAAAATCTGCTTTGGAGAAGAAGCCCCCTCTACACATGCCTGTTTTTGTCAGTTTTTAAATATTTAAACATGAAAGAAATAATTATAGTTCAAAAGTAACAGGACTCAGATTGTTCTAAATAAAAGTCACTCAGTTACTTATGTTAAACCTTAAGCTAATTTTTTTCCTATCCTGATCTTACCATTAATATCTGGGAACAGTCATGTTAGGTAAATCATGTTTTTTTGTTGTTTTTATTTTACTTTAACTTTCTATGATTCCAGTTCTTTGGCTGGTCAGATCAAAGCATATTTTGTTGATTGATTATGTGAGTTTAATGTCACTCTAAGAACTCATATTTAATTAAAGAATAAGATCAAAGTCTTGCTTTTGATCAATGCAAATTTGGCATATGTATGAACTCAGAACACACAAGACTAAGCCTGGAAGAGAGACTGAGATCACCATAGTGCTGGAAATCTGTTTGACATCAAATGCCTTCCTTAAGAAAAATCAAATGCCTTCCTTGAGAAAAATCAAATTATAGACTCATAGAATTGTGGAGGTGTTGGTTAAAAGTGATCTAGTCCAACCCTCTGCTTGAAATAGGGCTATTACCAACATCAGACCAGAATACCAGGGAATTCTGGTTCTGAAAATCCTCTGAAAGTCCATAACCTTCCTGAGCAACCTGTTCCAGTGCAACTTTTACTCCTGTGAATGTTCTCTTGATGTCTAATCTGAACACCTCAGGCTGCAGTTAGAGGGAAGTTTTGTTTCTCCATCTCTGTCACACCACTACACATAGTTGTAAAGAGGTATATCACTTTTTTAATAAGCTGAACAAGGTTAACTCTGAGTCTTTCCTCCTGTGTCCTGTGCTCCATTTTGCCAATGAATACCTCAGTGATACAGGTCTGTGTATCAACTGCTGGGGTGCTGTGCCTGCTGGCAGTTGGATGTTGAGGCATCATCCACCTGGTAATTTTTCTGTCCAAGTAAAAAATGCCCTCCAAGGCCACACATCCTTGGCTTCTAGACATGATGACAAATAATGTCAAAAACCTTACTAAAAACAAATTTGTTCCTACCCCACCTCTCCAGCTGATTAATAATCTATTCATTTTCCTATTAGAAGGACAAGTAAAAGTCAAAGGTACATTTTGTCTTGAGGAACCAAAAAAAGTTTTTATTTTGATCCTTAAGTGGAGATGACAATGAGTATCTTGAATATCTTTATATTATCTGCTTTCACTCCTGCAGTCATTTTATTTTATATTGACAGCTCCTTCAGCTTTATGCACATTTTATCAGAGAAAGTCATATGCCAATATCTGGTAATGATTATGAAATAATATTATATTTTCAGTGCTGAATAGAAGCTTTCACATTAATTACAGTTAAAAAGAGAAAAAAAATTGAGTAGCAATTTCAACACTGTGAAAACTGAAAAACAAGAATCTGCCCAGCTTTATGTAGAATTATATTGGCACATAGCCCATTTATTTGCCAACATTTTCTAGGCTGGAAAAAAAAAAGGCTATTTATGCCGCTCCTTCATGTCATTCACATGTTGTAACAATCAAATCCTTTTATCTAGACAAGTCTGTTTTTTTGATCACTAATAGCTCCACCATTTAAGTCACAGGTGGGCATAGACATAGTGACAAATTTTATAAATTCCTTGTTGTTTCCTAGTTCCTTTGCTAAATTATTGATCTCACCATTTCTCTTCTAGCCTTGAAAAGCAGAAGTTTTAATGCCACAGATTGAATTAGAGGATAAAATCCTGCATTCAGAGTTACTCTGAGTCCTTTTATTTTGCCTTCTGAGAATACTTTTATAACATTAAGCTGTATTTCTGTAATCTTCTGCACTCAGTAAAAAGGATCTGGGAAAATGATAGTTTAGACTTTCCATGTGTGTAGTCCACATGGAGTAAATGCTCAAGAGGCCACTCTAAAGCTGACAATAAATTGAGCTCAGGCCTATTTTCTGACCCCAAACCAAAAAACCTTAAACTAAACTCAACTCAAAACAAGAACAACAAAAAAGCACCAAACCATATAAATATACAAGATTTTAGCTTTCTAGTGATAAAATCTGCAAAATTGCAAATGTTTGGGTTGTAGCTGTTCCCTGAAATTGTGAAGAACAGAACCATGATGTGATGAATTTAAGTTGAACATCATCATATTTTATGGTGCATTGTTCCAGTCAGTTTACTGTGATTACTATCTTATTTAAATCAAATGTCATGTAATCAGCTCAGTCACACATAACCCCTCTCCCCCCACAAAAGGCACACCTACATATTTAAAAGGTGTTTTATTAAAAAAGGTTGAGTATAATCAGCACTGTTTCCAATTCTACTGAACTTCTACATGGGATTGCCAGCAAGATTAACAGTAAAATATAAAACATTTAAAGATCCCACTGAGGTACTTTTCAGAGATGGGTTACAGCATTTTGAAAACACTTCACTGCACAAAACAGCAGGATGCTTGATCCCTAAAAATTTATTGTTGATGGATCATTGAGAGTTCATGATCAATAATACACAGAATTTACCACAGTGTGGTGGAAAACCTGGTTAACTGCAGTCAGTGGATGGAATTCCAAAGTGGAATGACAGCAAAAATGTGAAGCAGTTATTATCAATCTTATATCTTAAAATTTGTAACTGTGGGAGGTAAACTCATTTGCTCCCCTGCGAGGGATTGGAGGGGAATTCCCCTTCTAAGTGTGGATGTGGGCAGGAGGAAAAAGAGGATGGAAATGAAGGAAGGATGGAAGAGCAATGTGCATTTTAATTCACCTCTCTCTTTCATGGAATTATAAAGAGTAACTCCAAAATGGACCCTTTGATTTTATAATCTGACCTCCTGTAGATTACAAATCACAGTCAACTATAGTCATCCTGTATTTTTCTGTAATTGCATTTCTGTAAAACTTTAACTTTTAAACCAGTACTTGAATACTTCAAAGGCTGCACAATCCTCCATTTTCTTTGCTTGTTCATTGTAATTTTTTAAGAAAGGCCTTTATTGTTGGTTGAACATCTCTTACAAAAGTGCTTTCATTACCTTATTCTGATAGAGCTATCCTGTCAGATTGTCAGGGAAAAGGTGGCTAAGAACTACTGCAACATTACAACTCATTTTACTTTTTCCTACAATCTCAGTGTTTTAAAAGTATAGAGAGAAAACTTTGTTATCTCCTTCTACCCCAGGAAAGATTCCATTCCAGATTCCCTCTGCTACAGCTTTGGGGTGAAAATCCAAGTAATTTGTTATTTTGTCTGAGTATGATTGTCTCTATCTACAGAGAAGCTGCCAGCAAATTCTGCATGGGGAAGGAAGCAAGAAAGAAAAAAAAAAAAATCTGTAAAATAAGTATGGAAGAATTTGAGAAGAACAAGTATCATACATGATATAAAATAGATCCTAAGAAAAGCAGACAGCTAAACTGTAGTAGGAATCTTCCAGTTTGAGGTCAGCCAGAAATGTTGGGAAAATGAGAAAAAACTGAAGTGAAATCAAAGTCCCCAACTCGGTACTGCTGCTCTCAATGAAAAGGATAATTGCTGAAAACCTCAGCAAAGAGGGCACTCTTTTCATTTGTAAACTACAGGATTATAAAAATTCTGATCACAAGTAATATGTGTAGCATAGCATTTATAAATAATAATGTTTTGCAATAGTTATGGTAAAATCCTTACACAGGTGAGTTTATCCCTGCTCTTTTGCAGGAATGGGAATTAAAGTGAATGTGGATGAGACCTCAGAGAGTTTCTATTGCAGTTACATTGAGTTTCTTAGCAGCACCCATTTAGCTATGAAAAACCTGCCAATTCTACTGGTTGTTAGCGTGAAATTAAGGCTTGATAATGCAAGAGAAATCTCACTTTGCATCACTGTACTTTCTCAGAATTTTGTAGAAAGTAGTCATTAAGAAGTAACAGAACTTGGGTGTCAGGTTTAAGACCCACTGAAATACAGATTTATGGTTTGATCCTTTGATAGGTGGCGAGAAAGTACTATAGGAATAACTAGATCTGGCCTGATTCCTTCACACATTTTTTCTGTCTTCTCACATTCTGTCTCTAATTTTTCTGATAATTATCAGAAGAAACAACAAAAGTCTGGATATCTTGTGTCAGAAAAGACATATTGGAAGGGAATTCTCATCCTCTCATCTACATGTTCTTCATTATTTCTGGCTTATGCTTATATGGTTTGTATATTTCTTGCTACTCAGAGGACAGGCTGTGCACACCTTTGACATCATGCTTATTTATTGAAAGCTTCTTTTGCTACCAGATGATTATATTCTCTGACACTATTGCTTCATTTTAACTTCTTTTAAACTTTTTTTTTTTTCCCCAACACATGGTCAAAATTGCTAAGGCATAAGCATAAATTTCTATAAAATTCTTGGTAGAAGTCTTCAGAAAAGCTACAGACTCTACCAAAAAGCTTTATTCCTCTGTTTTATTTGGCTAGAAGGGAAGCTATGTGTAGTTTAACATCAGTCATTTTCACTCAACAGCTCAACACTTTAAGGTCAGAAGTTCGCAGATTTTGTGTATGGTGCCCTGAAAATTGTTTTTAATACTTGCTTATTTATTAAAAGAAAACAAAAATAAAATCCCCCCCCAAAACAAAACAGAGAGAAGGTTTTGGAATTTTTGAACCTGTAAATTGTGTTTTTTGCAGCAAATGGTTTATCCAGAAACTTCTGTGAATAAATAGGGAGAGTTACAAAAGTATTCTGCATGTTGAATGCATCTAATAAGGATTCTGCAAGTAGTTACAATGTCTATTACTATAAAGATTAAAAAGATCAACAAAAGCCTTAATGTAAAGTTAACGTAAATGTATTGGTTAAGAAAAAAACAGATCTGTTTCATAATTATTTCTCTTGCTTTGCTGTTTTTTTTTTTTCTTTTTGTTAAAGAAATTTCTCACAAAAACACATCTTCTAAAACAATCCCCTGTGGGATATGATTTAGAAGCAATGCACACTAATCCCACCTACTTTTGGAAAATGTGAATCTTCTCTGCACTGTATTTCTATTGCTACAAAATACACCACTCAGTACAAAGCTTGATGCTGAAATGAGCAGTCCTTAGCCAATGCAGGGAATCAGGGAATTCTATTTCTGCCTAAGATTTTGACTTTCCATGACAACAGCCACCCTCAACAGGAGTGAACTTTCAAACACAATAGTGAAATTAGACATTATAATAGCAGTGATCAGATTTCCAGAAGCATCATTTAAGAGCTAAGTCTGATGGCTCAGTTACGCTCTCACTTAGAAAATCCTCTAAAATCCTCTAAAGCAAAAAGTGATGATACTTTAGAAAAAAAGTGCTTTTTCAATGTGTTCAAACACAAGAGTGGGTGAGGTGAAAAAAAAAAGGTCATGTATTTTCCTTGAAAAATGTGCATGAGAATCAGATGACATCCTGAAATAAGTTCTTGTATGCTTCCATAAACTTGATCTTCTCTATGTGGAGTTTCTGCCACTGATTTTGATAAATGTAAGGAGGTCGAATTATTTGATTACTTTTACCTAGATCACTAGACTTTTTTTTAAGCATTGCATAGAAGAGGATGACATGTAACATTATTTCCATGCTGTCTGTTGACCACGCTGCTTCTTACCTTTTTCATGGCCATGTCTGAAAGCAGTTTCTCTTCAGCGCTGTTTCAGTAATTGTTACTGGATGTTCGGCAGTTTTCCTTGGCCTATCTAATTTTTTTTCCTTCTCAATTTCTCCTATTCTTAAAGTCATCCAATTTCTCATCAGCAACAACATGGCAAACTTCTTTTTTTCCTGTCAAGAGCATAAAGTCTTGTACCAACAGCAAACTTTGGAAAGACTATACTCATTCTGAATTGTCTATTATAGATATTTTCAGTACTTTTAGATATTTTCACTATTTATTTTCTATTCTTAATCTTTGTTTTAGTCAAAATTATTGGCTCCTCTAGTTACTCAGCAGATCCATTTTGGCTCATAATTTCCCATAACATGTTCTATCATATTCTTTATACAAGCATAGTTATGCATGGACTACAGTATGTGTTTCATTAAGAACACAATTTACACCAACAAAGAAATTTCTACAGTACCTGCTAATTATCTAAAAATTTTGAAATTGGTGATAACCCAGTTATCTAATCATGACTAGATTAAGATGTCTGATTTTTAGTCAAGTTCCATTTTGATTTTTGTTTTTTTTTAATCTTGATTTCTGTTACTCAGTTTGCCTCTGCCATTTCATACTGAAATAGTCTTATTGAAAGTTGAGGCAAACTATTCCTTTACTATGGTGGCCATATCTAGATTATCTTAAATCTCAACCTTGGTCTTCCTTCTTTTTTATTTATTTTATTTTTATTTATATTCCCAAAGTGCCTTTCTTTCCTATTTATTTTGATATCCTTTAAAGGTCTAACTCTGCTTGACTTTTTGCTATTCTCATTTTATCCCAACACTTCTTGACCTCAAAAGATGATTTCTTGGCTGTACAGTCCTTTTTTCCATTCCTTATAGCTCTCTGCTTACTTCTAATATTCTTTTTGTTTATGCATTTAGCTAGGTCTGATGCTCTTCCTTGCACGTTTTTCTTTTCAAATGGAAGCATGTTCTAGATAGTTTATGAAACTTTGCCTAAGGCTTTCCTCTACATAAAAGTCTTGTGTTTAGGCCAGATGATTTAATTAACTACAATTTCCCTTTTTGTAATAGAGGAAGGGGATTTTTGTCTGTTTTAAACTGAACCTGTCAATGAACGCACTTTGGTAAGGTTATTTTCCTATTCCACTATATCAAAAATATCTTCAGGCCAGGTGTGTAATATGATTATTAGGTGTCTCAGTAATTCTGAGGAAACTTTCACATTTTTAAGGCTTCTTTAGGAGTAACAGCATTTGTTTTCCAATCTATAACTATGAAAGCTAAGTCTCCCACACAGTTAGAGTTTATGGAGCCCTTGGTCTGAAATAATACTGTAATGACTCTTCTTCATAGCCTCCCTCAGGGCTGGCTTCTAAAATTCTATGAGTTTGAGATTAGCAAAATTCCTTTTTCTTTCTTTCTCTTTTTTTTTTTTTTTTCCTTCTTCTCAATCAGTAAATCTTAGCGATGCTTCACCCCTTTTGTTTTTATTCTTATTTTTTCTGGTTAACCTAGCTATGCTTCATGTATGATTCTGTGTTTCTGTTAGTGTCTTTCCAATCCCGTTCCATAACTGCTCTCTTCATTTTGTTTCCCAAATGGCTTGAACGTGTATGTGAAGTGTTCTTCCATACCACTAACCAGATCAAGTTTCCTACACAGACAACACACAGTCATTTCTTTACAAATTAGACAATTTCAAATACTGTCAGTGTTAATATTTACTTTCTTTGGTTTGTCTATCTCAGAACCAGTGATATTCCTTTCTCCTTTGCTGTATCTTTTAAAAATTGATTTTTATTATCTCTCTTTAATAAAACAATATATAGGTTTCATAAAATTTCTCAATACATATCTCTTCATCATAAAGATCTTTGGGTTTCAATAACTTCATTTTGAAAAAAGCTCTATCCATACAACCTCAGAAAAGTCCTTTTCCTGTCTACTATATCCCTACTTACTGCTTTTCTTACCCATATTTTTTACCCTGCAAATCCTTCACTCCCTTTCTCAGACATATGGGAATGATTATGTTTTGCAGTAGACTCATTCCAAGTTCACCCACCTAAAACTCCCAAGATTTCTTTACTGTCTCTCTGAATAAAACTCTGGTTCTTTGGCCCAAGAGTAGTAGCTGATGTCTTTTGGCAGAAGCCCCGACTTTTCTCATGCTAATATCCTTGTTGTAGGTCCTGGCATTAGTAACACAGATCTGGCCTTAGGACATCCTCCAAGGTGTTTCAGCAGGCAGATGTAATATAAAATTCATAGACCAAATATAGTACACTTAGCTACTCATTTGGCTTTCCAGGGCTAAAAGGCAGGATGAACAGCTTTTTCCTAATGACTTTTTCCTTCCAAGGCAATGACCGAATAATCAGACAATAATAGAGAAGAGCTAGGAGAGTTGCTCAGGCCCTCTGGTCATCTTTGTGGCCTCCTCTGGACTTGCTCCAATACCTCCATGTCTTGTGCTGAGGATCCCAGAGCTGGATGCAATGTTCCAGGTGGGGTCTCATGGGACACTTCTTCTGAGGGAGATAAAATGTTCAAACCTCTTGAGTAATCATGATCTACCAGAAGACATATGCTGATGAGTCAGAAAGTGCTGGGTCCCTGTGCTACCTCACTGCAATGTTTCACCAAAAAATAAAAGTGATGAGGTAGGCAGAGTGTGCATATATGGTATTTATGGACACTGTCCACCTTCAGTTAAACGAGGATTAAAAATTGCACCTCGTAGCAGCACCAGCAGTCTGTGCAGTACCAGTAAAAACTCTCAAGTCATGTTTTGTGCCTTTGGCCTGACTTTCCAGGTATTTTTCTAAAGAATCCATATAACTCCCCATCACAAAAATTGGCAAATAAAATATGTTCTGAGTTGCAGGAACTGTCTCAAATAATCCTTGTTTGTTTAGGGAGGATTCCTTCTCAAAAAATATTTCCTCCACAAAGGGGGGTGATGTGTATTTTTTTAAACTTCAACCAAAAGATGTGTTCTGAAAATACATTTTCAATAAAAATAGTTTATTTTGGACTGATGTGGCAGTCATGTTTTTTAGCACATTAACAAAATCATCTAGTATTTCTGAGTCCTTGAGCATCCATCTGTTGTAATGTTTTTTCCACTGCAGAGAACATACTCAATCAAGACCACTGGAAAAGGCATTTAAGTGACCTGAATGTGAGAAGAATTCAGCTCCATGCCCTTATTTTCACTCCCAACTCCTCTTGCCTTCTCCTGTCCAAAGGAGACAGGACTCTGACTCTGTGTGATGGCCAATCCACTGGCCCTCTGTGTCTTGTTTCCTTACTCACCCCCTGATGATCCTCTTCAGGTCCTAAGACAGAAGTCTAAGTCTGGCAATGGCCATATTCCTTCAGGACCTGGAGAAAATTATTTCCATATACTGCACCAAGTGTAGGTTCACAGAATGGTTTGGGTTGGGAGAAACCTTTAAAGATCACTTAGTGCAAACCCCCTGCAATGACCAGGGCCATCTTCAATTCAATCAGATTGCTCAGAATCCCATCCAACCTGGCCAGAAAGGTTTCCAGAGATGGGGCATATACCACCTTCCTTGGGAAACCTGTTTACCACCCTCATTTACAAAATGTCTTTCTTTTTATAGGAGGTCTATTAACCCTCCTTCAATTACCCCTAGTCCTGTTGGAAAAGGTTCTGCTAAAATATTTGTCCCTATTCTTCTTATTGCCCCCTTCAAGCACCTTAAAGGCTGCTGTAAAGTCCTCCCAGAACCTTGACTTCTCCAGACTGAATAACCCCAGCTCCCTGAGCCTCTCTTCATAAGAGAGGTGCTGCATCCCTCTAATAATCTCTGTAGACCTGCTCTGGGTCTGCTTGAACAGCTCTGTGTCCTTCCTGTGCTGTATCAGCAATGGAGCACGTTTGAGACCTGTCTGTGCAGGAAAGATTTGCTGCTGCTGCTGCTCCAATGTACACCCAGGGACTGGAGATGTTTGACTTGGAGATAAAAGTGTACCATAGCTAGAGAACCTCTGGTCTGGAACCTCAGCTACACTAAATGCCCTGGACACAGGAATACCAATTGCACTGCAAGGAAGTGATAATTTGATTGGAATAGCAAATAAATATGTGTAAAAAACGTGACTATTTAACATTGTATTGTCATGGAATTAATTTTATTCCACAGCATTTCCTGAAAATCAAATTAGGCTCCATTGCAACCAGCATATTTCTATAATCTATTTTTATCACTGTGGAAACAGTAAAACTGTTTAACATTCCCTGCTCTATTGATTCAGCCTGAGCCTTTTGGAATAATTTTATAGACTCATGCAATGGCTGATACTTGTTGCTGAACAACAGGTCAGGTTGTTTTTTCCGTAACTGAGACACGAACAGTCTCTTATGTCGAGGATATTACATATTTGGCATTTGTAGGAATGAACTTACCTATAGTTTAGTACCCCTTCCTGCAAGGTGAAAAGGGATTTACTGGATTAATTATTGGGACTGCTGTATGTCGGAATAAAGTATTCCTTAATAAAGTATTGCTTAATAAAGCAAGTATTTCAAAATTGTCACATAAGAAGATTCATGAATATGCTAAATTATTTCTACAGAGTTGCAATAATTAGTTACAGGATCGTACCAATAACATTTCAGCACTGATTATTCTTAAAATTTATCAGTTTTTTAACTGTGGATGTATCAGCAATAAACAGAACATGGAAGCCATGTTAACATATATTCTATGTAGTATTTTAGCACATACAACCAGCCTACTTCATCATATAAAAGTAAGTTGCAAAGCATAAACACAGCTCATTAGAGTGTTTATTTGGCCACACATTTTTCCTAGGCTTTTTAATTTCTAGAAATAGCATATTAGATTCTCTTTCTATTGCTTTGCTTTCAAAAAGCACATGAACAAAATGGCAGTGTGAGCTGATTCAGCCAGGCTTTGTTTCATCTAACTAAGTAATACATGTGAACTGAAAGAAAAAAGGTGGCTTCTCCCTTTCCCAGTATTGTTGTATTCTTTCACAAGCAAAACTTTGGGAGATGTAATAAAATAAACAGATTGTTTTTAAACAGATGTTCTTGTGCTGTTCTGCATGGGAACAGCTGATATATGAGCGAATAGTCTAAGACCCATTACAAAAATAATATTTAAATTGGAACAAGTGCTCTTGTGATTTACACCTAATGTTGTTCTCACTCTGATGGACAGCCAAATGTTACAGAGAAAACATCCAATGCCTGTTCTCATTTTGAAGCAGCACAGAAGATATGTAGAGAGAAATGTATGAAGGGTGCATGAAACCTTCCAGAGTTAGTTTTAAGATGCAGTTCAACGAGTTGTATGTAATGAGCTTGATTACAGCTACTCTCAAACTTTTTTAAAAACCATATATATTTTTAGTAACTAGCTTGGCTTTAAGACTAGGTATTTCATGGGTGTCTAGGAGAGCTAACTATTTCTAATAAATTTCTTTTGAGTTTGACTCTTGAGCTACCATTCCAAAATCCTGAACCAACAGGGCCCGTGGGAGCTCAGAGCACAGAACACATTGCTGTATCAAATTTTATGTCAGTTTCAAAATGTCATATGTACATATGTCCCATACTATGCTAACTGCTAGAGCTGCACTCCAATGAGAGATCACCCATCTATTGAAAACACTTTTTGAGGGCTTAAAGAGGAGAATGAGAATCTTCCAGATGGAAAATCAGTGTGGGGGATATCCCAGAGTAGTGAATCTCTGATAGGGAACACCATGAGCATGAGAAAACCTTGTCTCACAGAGGCTAGAAGTGCAAATGAGTGTAGGATGTGTATTTTAGAGGGAAATTAGGATAGCTGTTCCTGCGGACCTTCCACTACACTGGAGGAATAAAACATGCCAGAGCCATAGTAAATAGAGGGACACACCAGTTCCCCACTGTCTCCAGTTTATATGGGTCAGCACGCAGAAAACCTTATTCCTGGGAGAAAGTGTGATGCTTAGATTTAGGATAGGTTATTTAGATTGGTCCACAGTTCAGGGGAGTAGTAAAGAAGAGCTGAATTCCCTTAAAGGATGTTTCAGTAAGGGGTGATGTATAAAATGCCATCTCACAGTTTATCATTAGAGTATGAGTAAATAAAGGGGTAAGCGTATAGGTACCGTTAATTTTTAATTTCATTTCAAAAAACCCATGCCATGTGGTATACACGCTCTGTTCATATATGTACTGATAGTTTGATGGCATGGGCAGTAGTATAAGAGCCTAGAAAAAACCAAAAACCAAAAAACAAAACAGATGGAAAAAACCTAGAAATGGCCCATATTGAAAAAGAATTTCTCAGATTTAGATTTATTTTATATACTTGGACATTTCTTAGAGCTCTTCAAAGAGCTTTTGTAGAGGTTGACTTAGAAATCAGGTCTGGTGGCAGGTCGTAGCTGCTGCCAAATACCTCAGTGGGTCATGTCATGCAGTGATGGCTAACCTGGACTTTAATGAAGATTTTTGATAATGTCTCTGGCTAGTGCAGAGCATGACAAAAATGCCTGTGCCTGTGCCAGTATGGAGCCAAACCAAACATACATAAGCCTGGGATAGCCTAGAGCTGATCTTATGACCAAATTTCCAAATAAAACTCAAAATACAACTTCCTTTTCACTTACTTTTTAAAACAACTCAACTTTTTAGAAAAGAGAGGGAAAAACTACAGCTGTAGAGAAAATGTTGCATGATCCCTTAGATAGATGTCTGGAATTCAGTCAGCCCCTAAGACAATCCTAGACTAGAGATCTGCTTCCTTTATCTTCTTTATCCACAAGTTTAGTTAATGTAACTACAAATCAAAACTCAAACTCTACCTTTGAAGACACAAGTATTTCGAAATATTTTCAGTTGCCTTTCTTGTTTGGCAAGAGATGACAACCTTGGATGAAATTATCTTTCCACTCTGCTCTAGTCTGAAGTTTACAACAAAATTGATCTTTTCTGTTTCATTTTTCTTTTTCTTTTTAAAGCAGGGATTTTTCAGGAGCATTGGTGATTTAAATGGCAGAACATTTGAGCCCATTTTGCTTCCTGCTTTTCCCTCCTAAACATATAATTCCATAAGATTGCCACCAGATGGCACATGCAAATGCTCTCCAGACAGTTCTCCAAAGCCCACTCAAGCAAAGGAGAAGGTAGAATTTGCCATTTGAGCTCTGTGTCATTTCCTTTCTCATAACCTAGGGCACAACACAGGAGGTTTTTCATACTTCTAGCACTCTGGATTTAAATAATTATTCCATTCATGAGCAGTGAGGGTAAAAATATTCATGAAGAACTGTAAGTCTTTCATATGTACATAATTTTTCCACATTATCCAGAGGACAAAAAAATGCTACCAAATTCTTATTGGAAGAATTGTTCACAATTCTTTCTCTGGTCTAACACTGTTGATTGTTATCTCATGTCAATTAATTTTATGTTATTTAACATGTTAGGTGCATTAATAAGTGATATTAAATAACAACAATACTTCAATGTGAACATACTTAAGCCTACATTCTCTAATAAAAATGTAAGGTCCTTTAGCTACAGTTATGAACTTCAAAAGAAAGAGTGTTTGAAGCTAGATTTTTTTCGTATATTCAAATACCTCATCTTTTAGGGATGTCTAAAATAGTGAGAATGTAGTAAGAACCATTCTTGAAAAAGGCTCTTTTGGATTAATATATAATAAAAAATATGTAGAAGAAGAAATATGACAATGAAAGAGGTCTTGGCAAAAATCTCTGCTAATATTCTGATTGTCTTCAGTTGGTGCTGTGACCAGACAGTGTGAGTTTATGACACAATTCACCCTGCAATCCAACTCCTGAATCACCTCCACTGGGACTTGGACCTCCAAGGCACTTGCCTGGTGGTCTTGTGGAAACAGAAAAGCAAAGGATAGGGCTGGGGAGGGCTGGGGAGGGCTGGTGGGCTTCTGAGTCTCATCCTCCCCAGGGGTCAATAGAAGAACAGAAGAATATGACTGCTGGGTGACTTTTATTATCACTGTGTGTAAAGCACTTTAGGTGAAGTTTAAAAAAATCCAGATTTCTCTGCTGAATATTCTGGGAGACTCAGAACACCTAGAAGAGGGTGAATTTTATGTAAGTTCTCTCCCATTTCTCATAGGTTCTCTTTCCCTTTCTGAAAGGCTACAAGACTACTGTCCCTCCATTGATAGAAAGG
>NC_031769.1:120172649-120244306 GCF_001522545.3 Parus major
GGGAAGGGAAGGGAAGGGAAGGGAAGGGAAGGGAAGGGAAGGGAAGGGAAGGGAAGGGAAGGGAAGGGAAGACAAAGACCCTCACCAGACTGACACCCTATGTGAATCTTCATCTAAGTTCCTTTATAAAATAAATGCTGAAATTGGGTCATATAACCACCCCATGTGGACATACTGATATGTTGATACATGATATCCTTTCTCATTCATGCCTCCCTTATGGTAAAATTATATGCAGACCTCTATGTTTTTAAGGTCAAAGAGATGTGTCTTGCTCTCCAGGCAGAATTTAGTGGGGTGAGTGAAAGACAGTGATGATAAGGTTAGTTAATTATTTAGTTATTTAGTTAGTTCTCAGGGGCTTTCAATTCTTTTTTTTTTTTATTCCACAGGAAAATGTTGCATCTGGTGCAGATGAAAAATAGCAATGAAGTTTCAATTGTAATAATATCTTTCTTTGAATTTAAAAATGGTGCCTTAGTCATAGGTCTGATTCCTCTGTTTGCATTCTGAATAATTTCTACTTGGTTTATTGACAACAATAACATTTTGCTACATTTTATTTTCTCAGAAAAAATATGAAAGACAGAACTGCATATTCAGTTCCATCTTTTCCTCTGCAAATTTGAGATTGTGACAAACTTATATTGTGTCATTATAGTAAGCAGCAGTTTTGGCACTATTTAAAGAAAATATAAGACTTTCCACTGCTTTCCTAAAATAGAAACAAAATTTACCTGAAATACAGATTTTAACACTAACAGTATTATCCAGTAGTTTCTTCCATACGGAGCTAACTTTATGTTAGGATGTGGAGATTTTGGGAGGAATTAATTATAGTAAACAAAAACCAAAAAAGATGGACCAGTTAAATACACTCAGATATGGGTAAGAGATGTTCTACTACAATTCCCCAGGGTTCAGTAGCTAATTTTAAATAAAGAACTTCGGACTTTTTTTGCCACTCAGTTTCTCTGTGGGGCTGGAGTTTGAACATATCAAATCTCTTTCCAGTTTTCACTTGGCAAAGTTAGTGTAGTACTGTAATTTTCAAATTATTTACTCTTCTTAATGCCGTTTTGTTTACATCTGAATATGGCCCCTTGGTGTTAGTTTGGTATAATTGGGGTTTTTTCAGATTTTAACACACACATGTTCCAAGTTCACTACAGAACGTGTTTATCTTGTCAAGTAATTTTCAGCTTTTGAAGCAGCAAAGTTTCAACTATGTACAAAAACAAGAGCAAAATGACCTTTCTTACTAATGCTACCCCAGGTGTGTGAACAACCGTACTGCTCTTCAAAATGGTAAACTAATGAGTTTGCTGAAAGTCTCATGTTTCTTCCAGTTCAAAGAGAGATAAAAACACGAAAGAACAGAGGAAATAATTTTGAGTGTGAAACTTGGTGTGACATAAATTAATTTTTTTTTTTTTCAGCTTGCTAATATGCTTTTATTAATTTAAATTACCTACTTAGAAATGTTTTAGTTTCTTCCTTCATTTTAGAATGAAATGACAGGGGTATTTCCAGTTAATCTTAGTAGGAGGTTGGTGTTTCTCCTTAAGACAATTCACACATCAGACTGCATTCATTTCTCCAACTGCTAATATAAATGATGACCTGTTGAAGTGATCTCTCTTGGCAAGATATAAAACTGGCAAGGATTTCTGGACAGTTGAGTACATTTACTTTACGAACAAGTACACTGTTCTGTGTACCAGCACTCACTGCCTTGCATTAAACAGTCCTGTGAACATAATATGACTTTCTGAGAGTTTTAACTAACAAATCTTGCTGAGAGGATATAAGATTTAGAGTGCTTGGGGCTTCTGTTTTGTAAGGGTTGATAAGTTTCTTTAAAAGTTCTGAGAGAGAAAAATCCAGCTAATTTGGCCATAAAGAAGGGAATGAATGTCCTCCATCTCCTTTACCCTGTACCATATCTAAACTTAGTGTATATCACCTGCAATGAAATTATGGTAACATTTAAAGAACAGACATGGTTCAAATTCTGATGGCATCACTAACATAAAGTCTTCTCTGTTGCTAGGGAAAAATTCTGCTGGCACTGGTTATTAACTCACTGGTTATGTTAATAACTACTTTCAGGTTAATGTCCTGTGAATATGGGTGGGTAACAACAACAACATTCTGGTAGAAAATCTTTTAGAAATGCAAATTTACTCTGGCTGATAATTAGCCTCAGCAGGTGGAGGTGGATGCAAGATCAGATCCTGACTGACAAAGACTGAGGCCTGTATTAGGAAGAGACTATCTGTCTGTGGGTTGGTGCTCCTTGTTTTCACACTGTCTTTTTAATCTTTCTGTTGATTGAGGACTATTCTGAGAAAATGGAACTTTTTCATGTCTTGGAAAGTAAAATGTTACAACATATAAACATAAAAAACCCAAAAACTTATTACCTATTTCTGCACCTGTATTACAGCATTTTTATTTTTATAGCTCTAAAGAAACATGCTGAAAATCTAGGAATGCTTTTCTGAATCCGTACATAATTTCAAATGATGTTTTGGAATGGAAAATCTTGTAAGGAAAATACTGGTAAAATATCACTTTGTATATCATTATATTTATGACACCACCATTCACTGATGGCACAGTACAGTGATTATAAACACAACAGTCAGAGCTTAATCATTCCCATCAGCAGTGATTTCACTCATCCTCAGATGTCCTTAAATGTACCATCTTTAAGCTGACACAGCACAATCTACCAGTATTGTGCCTATTTCAGAAACGAGGCCCTTGACTCTAAATTGGGCTGCTCAGCAACTTGCAGCCCTACGTTTACAATAACTAAAAGAACCTGCATGGTCACCATAACTTCCAGTATAATGCTTTTCTCTGCTAGAGAAAGTGCAGGGGCAGGATAAAAGGTTCAAAGTAAGATTAAATGGAACATGAAACAGTTGTTTAATCAGTTATATTTCTTCTTGAAAGTCAATATCACTGACCCAGCATCATTCAGGAGGATTAGATTTTCCTATAAAATTTGACACTGAGTACTTGACTAAGTACAGTCAGTAAAGATCACACTGGACTCTTCAAGGGAGTGGAGTTATTTTCCTGAATGTTTTAGCTGTATCCTAACTTGGACGGTTGTATTCAGCCTTCTTACATTTCCACTGATAATTGTCAGAAAATGCTCTAGTTTTTAATCTATTGATTTAGGGTTTTTCTTTTTTTGCTTTGTTTGGTTTACGGTTTTTTGTGGTACTGCTTTATTTTTTTTCCCTGCTGTGAGCTGCTAGAAGTAGTTTGTTCTGCTGGTACATACCGATGAAAAATCAGTTCAAGATAGTGGTGATGGATTGTCAGATTTATATTTGAGTTCAGTATATGGGAAAATTAGATGCTCATCTTCCTATTTGTATCTGGAGTTTGCACCTGCAAGTAACTGTTGGGCAATAGCTGACTTTCTGGCAGATCTGGTTGCTGTCATTTACTCCTGGTGTCTGACTTACAAATTTCAGTTTCCCTAATTTTTAGTGTGGCTCAGGTGATGTGAACATCTGTGGTGTTGAGTTAACTGAAACTGCGAGCAAAATTGCAGCTGAAACAATTTGTTTGAGAGTTAAGATATTTGGAACACATCCTTTGAGATGACTCTTAAACACTGAACAAGATCTCTGTGCTGAGAGATACTATTTGTGTATATGGCACATAAAACACTAGATAATCTTCCTAGTTTGGGGTCATTATGCAATATAAAATAGTTATTAATGAAAAGAATACACACAGCAACAATGAAAGCACAGAGTCCAGATGAAACTTCAGTGTAATCAGTGGACCTTAATTGATTTCATATGAGCTGTTTCTATCTCCACTTAGTAATTTCTGTGAGTGCTTAAAATAATTTTGTGAAATCACCTTGATTAGCACTATATCAAAATGTCTGATAAAACAGTGACTTTGTTTTACTAAATTAAAAGGATTTTAACATCAGAATTGATTATATTTTATGAACTTGGACTTTGACGAAGAAAGGAATGTAGTTTTCTTACCAAAAGATCAGAATTGTTGTATACAGCTGGCAAAAAACATTCATAAGGGCATCAAAGAATAATATTGTGCTCTGTCTTTTGTTAATACAGAATGTGGAATTCCAATTTGCATTTGCATCACTTGGCAAACCTGCTGTAAAAACAAACTCAACACCACCATTCCTCTTTCTTAAAATATTTTGTCTAGTTGTATTACCAGAGATCTTTGTCAGAGATCTTTGCTTGAGGTCAAAGAGGCCATTGTATTGCCTGTATTCATAAAAGGGTAAATAATCTAGCAGGACATAGAAGATTGACATGAGTTGAAGGTGTCTCCTTTAGTCTGCCAGTTCTTTCCAGATTGAATGCAGATGTATTTAGGGGAAAACTAGTGATGACAGGAATGATCTCAAAATGAGGACGTACAAGAGTAGCCCTTCCAGTGACAATAATTATAATCCAGATGATATAAATAATTTAAATTAATTTCTCTTAAACTCTTTTAGCATCAAGGAATAAGTGCCACAAAATAAGTTGAAGCAAATTAACAGTAATTAATTTTTAATTAACAGTAATTAATTTTTGCCCAAGTCAAAGGTTTTAACTAAGGATCAAGCTTAATAAAAGCATTGCCATCATTCTGTTCAGCACTAAGGAATGTCTTGTACCCATCCTGCTTGCCTCCTGAGATATGGTTTCCCCAGAATTCTTCCAGTCACTGTTTCACTGACAAATAAAAAGTGCCATTCATCCTTCTTCCCTGATGAATGTTTGTATCAAGTCATTGCAAAGTTTTTAAAAGCCAGTGACTCCCTCACACTTTGCCTAAAATGGAGATAGTTCATTGAAGTTTTTTAAAAGTAGATCACAGGACTGAGATATATTTCTTTTATCAATTTAAAAAAAAACAAACCCAAAAACATAGAAATACATATGAAAGTTCTTTAATGTGGAAGAACTCTTCAAGTGTAGCACTATGTGTTGATTGCTCTCTATATGGTGTACTTTCCACTACTGTGTTGAAAGTAAGGCTTTTATGCACAGTTTAAGAGAACATTTTATGAATCACATTTGGTCTAGGAGCTGCATTTTTCAGTTTATATATTATATAGAAAATAAAAAACAAATGGAAAAATTTGATCTATCCAGGATCCAAAGTGAATGGCATACCTGCACCTAAACCATCAACACTCAGGAACAAACTTGTGTAAGGCAAAGATTCCAGAGGTAATCAATATAAAAAATTGGTCTGATGCTAGTGGCTTTTTCTTTGTCTCCATGTCATTAGGGTTAGACTTGCTTGAAATTCTTATAACAGCCCTTCCTAACAGAAGACAATATTTAACCACAAGCAGCAAAAGGAAAATAGGAGGGTCATTTCTTCTGATGTAAATCTGACACCATGCTGAATATTGCTATATTTTTCACACCACGGTGGCTGTTGAACCATGGGAAGAAGATGAAACAAAGCGGGAAAAGCACATGTAGTACAAGCTGCAGACAGCTATCCTTCACATATCTACACAGGGGGGTTCCTCATCTGAAAGGCTTATGATTGCTTATCTTATGCTTATGTGAGAATGAACAAAGCATAGACAATACCACCACAGAATTGGACAAAAAAATCAATTTTTTTTTTGATTCCTAATCTCTCCTTGGAATGAAGGAGACTGAAGAAAAAATTGCATGAATCTACTCTCTAACACAGGGCACAGAGTATTCTCTAAAAGGTAAGTGTTCGCATTTCTCACCATCTTTGTTTTAAGTGTACCAGGTTAAATTAGAGTCACAGGAGTCAAACAAACATGCAGAGTTGTTTTTTCTCTATAAAAAAGTGCCTTAGATGGCAACTTCCCAGAATATAATTGCATCTGGATAAATACTCCCTATTTTCTCACTGACAACTAGTAAATGGGAATGATGTTTAAAATGTAGAGTACTCGAATCAATGTTTTTTAATGTCATTTGACTACTTTGCCTATGGACAAAACTAAACTATAACACATTGTGAGCAAATAATTATACCATCTGAAGCATAGCCCTGAAAGCAAAGAATAGCAGGCTCTTCAAAGGTTTTGGGAACCAAAACATGAAATCATGTCAGCAATCAGAGTAACTTGACCTAAGTACAAAGACAGTTGACGAGTTCTTCCTAAAATGGGAAGAAGCCTTCTGTGGACAGAGGGATCTTTCCCCTGGGTTCTAGTGTCATTGGGTTGAGATGAAGTTCAAAGTCAGACAAAGTCAATATATTTGACCTTTCCTAAGCAAAACAAACACTAATGGTGAGTGTCAGTAACAATTCAATAGCAATGAATATTTTTCTTAAAGGACAGGGTAGAGTCAGGGACTTTGCTCTCCCTTTCCAAGGGTAAGCTTGTTCCACTGCTGGAAGACTGCACTTTAAGTCAGCTCAGAAACTGAATGATGACAATGCATTAGTGTGGCAAGAGTAGCTCCATGGACATGGAAAATGAAGAAGGAAGGATTTGTATCTTCTCAGTCTTGTAGCTATGAAATTTAAATACAAATTTAATAATTATATAGTTACAAAATGGCTTAGCTTATGTCCGTATATCATAAAAGTGGAAAATCTTTTGAGAAGTTACCCTTCCATGCTGATTTCTCATCTGCTCTATCATTTGTTTAAACAAGTATTTCTTCATGGTGAATTTTTCTCCGTTGGTACAAAGGTTTGACATTGACATTTTTGTAGAATTTCCTCTATGCCATTCCCATTTTTGCTTTTCACTTGCTAGCTTTAATTAGTTTTGCTTGCCTTTATTCACACTTTTTGTCCCTGCCTCCTTAATTTTTATTATAAACCTTTCATGTAGATATTCTGAAACATTATAGCCTTATTATAATAATTAGCCTTATAGCCTAATATATTATAAGGCTATAAGGTTAATTATAGCCTTGCCTTTTTAAGATTTTGATTTACCTTTATATTTAGTAAGTAGGAATCATCTTTCTTACTAAATTTTAACTGTGTTCTGGGATTCTTGGACATTTTAAAGCTTTTTTCTTTTTTTTTTTCTGCAGCTCATCTATAGTGATGATCTGTGACTGTGCATCTCATTTATAATGTATAAAGACCTCATCACAGTTGTTCCAATCTCAAGAGGTAACTCTGCAATAATTCTCGACAAATAACATTGGCTGCTGCTGCATTCAGTCCTGTCTGGTAGAACAAATGCTGTCTTCATGTTTAGAGTATTTCTAATCTTATTTCCTTAGAACTGCAGTCTAGACTTTTCTAAAATAAAATGCCTGTTCAACAGCAGGACACAGTTTAGGGCTGTACTTGCTTTCATACTACATGGAGCCCTTTTTCTTGAAAACAAGAGCCATTTCCTGCTTCATTTTTCTTTTGTCTTACAGTCTCTTTGAAACTGTCACGTTTTTGACTTCATGTTGCATATTCCTGTGAGGTTATGCTTTACAATTTCACTACTGTAGTGGTATTGTCTTGCATTTCTTCCAAGAAAATGAACTGGCTTTGCACTGCTATCATAGAATAACTGAGGTTGGAAGTCTCAATGCAGGGTCATCTCTAAGCTCAGACCAGGCTGCTTGGGGACTTGGCCAGTTGGGTCTTATAAGCTTCCAAGAACACAAATCATCCAAAATCCCTGGGCAATCCCTGTTTTGTTGCTGTTCTGCCCACATAAAGGAAAAGTTTATTATGGCTGAACTTCTTGTTCCAATTTATATCCATTTTCTTTTGTTCTTCTGCTGAGCACTGCTGAAGATACTGGCTCCATCTGCTCAGTTACCTCCACAAAGCTTCTGCCAGACTGGTCTCAGATCTTCCTCAAACCCATCTCTCCTTCAGGCTGAATAAAGCCTATTCTTATCCTCTTCTCCAGACAAATGCTCCAGCCCCTGATCATCCTGATGGCCCTCTGCTCAAGTCACTACATCTTATTGGTGTTTTTTTGTTTTATTGTGTAGGGTGTGTCTGAGGAAACTGGATGCACTAAAGTGTTCTAGATGTGGTCTAAAAACTGTCAAGTAGAAGTAAATAATTGCTTCTGCTAATACATCCCAGGAAGCTGTCGGCCTTTGATGTGAGGACATGCTGCTAGCTTATACTCATTTCGTCTACCAAGGCCTCAGGTCCTTTTCTACAGAGCTGCTCCTTGCCAGTATCCTAGTAGGCCCTGCTTGCATCAAAAGTTCTTCCCAGTTGAAGGACTTGGCATGTCTCCCTGCTGAAATCCCCCTGGCACATTTCTCCACCTGTCTACAATTTTTTCCAACTTTTTCCAGATTCTTCACTTCTAATCAAATACCATAGGGCTTCCCCACCTTCTGTGCAGTTGGGGTTTCAGCCTCTCTGCTGAGTTGCTGTCATCTTCTGAGACACTGTATTCCTGGTCTTTGTTCCACATCTCCTTAACGCAGCAACCTGGCTCCTCAACAAACGCGTGGCTGCTGCAAGTCAGGACATGTCTCCCACAACTCCAGCCTTCAGGCTCCCTCCAGAGCCCTGCTGGGGACAAGGCCTCCTCTTTCCCAGATGCAGCTGCTTGACATTCCCAAATCAGAAGGCAGCCAAGATAAAAGGCGTAAACACGTTTTAGCGTAAACAGCTGAATAGGTATTTAGCAGCTGATAGATTTGGTAGAAGAAGAACTGTGGAATAGCTCCCCTTTCCCAGCAACAGTCACTCTAAAGTGTCTAGAAGACTGTCTACAGGTCCGCAAAGATGTTAGAATACAATGTTAGATGTTAGATACAGAATAAAAGCCTGTAAAGTACTCTGCAAACTAACGTGTCTCTTAGCTTTAGTTTTGATATTTTAACAGCTCTTGTTTATGTTAAAGTCACATTCTCCTAGTAATCTCATTCTCCATTTTGGGTCTCTGATTCTTACTACAGTTCAGTCTTGAATGAGGGATTCCATAAAGCCTCAAAATTACATATTTAACTTGACAGTCTCAAATCTGTTGTAAATGCCTGAAAAATTTCATTTTCTCTTTAAGTTTTCATAAGAAACTGATACCTTTTAAAAGACTGTTTCTCTCTAGGAATTCTGTTTTCCTAAAATATCTGTAGTACAGGCTGATAACTACTTTATGCTATTTCATTTTTCTGAAATAATAAACGTTTCTCTGGCCCAAGAGTACATATATAAAAAGGAAAATATCTTCTACTTTTTTTTTTTAAGTTGATTTATTCATCCTTATGAAGATATGAAATTCATGCTCAACTTTTCTTCTGTATTTCTGAGGAGTTTTTTACTGCATTTAATTATTTATCTTATTAGCTACTAAGTATTTAATAACTCACCATTTCAAAATTCATGTTTTAAGAAACTGTTCCTCCATTTCTTTAGACAGTGGTCTGTGGGAGACTTGTGTCAGATTATGTGACAACATAATACTGAGTCAGTTAGCAACATAAAAATAAAAATGCCGTGAAGATGAGAAATAGGTATCTAAGCAGACCTCTCAAAAAAACCCCGATTTTAAAATTGCAATAGTGGAGCAATACTTTATTCTATTCTAGGCATAAAAAGGTTATTTGTTTAGTGCAAATAGATGAGATTGAAAAAGACACAGAAGGGCATTTAAAGACACAGATTTAGACTCTTGCCTGAAGTTGCAAGCAATAAACTTCATAACCCAGAGTCACAAAGAAGGCCAGCAACTGATCCAGAAACTGATGTCACATTTTCTGCTTTGAATACAGTGAACTTGTCACTACACTACCTAGAAACTTTTTCAGTTTGAAATTTAGTTTCTTTAAGCAAAGTTCATTTGGGCACATTCAGGTCAAACATAATTTAGAAGGTTGTTTTGCTCACAGAACGAAGGAAGAAGGTGAACAGCTTTTCAGATTCCTGTAGTGTGTGTAACATATGTTCCTGAAACAGCTGGTGAGGGAGTCAAGCAGTGAAGGCTCCTCCCTGGACCTGTTGTTTTTGAACCAAGAAGGATTGGTGGGTGATGTGCTCAGAGACCGTCTTGGGCTCAGCAGTCATGAAATGAGACCTTTCAGCTCTCAGAGAAATAAGGAGGGGGATCAGCAGCCCTGCCATCTCAGACTTCCACAGGACAGACTTTGGCCTGTTTAGGAGATTTGTTGACTGAGTCCCTTGTGAGGCAGTCTTGAAGGGCAAAGGAGTCCAGGAAAAGTGGGCATTCTTTGAGAAGGAAACACTAAAGTAGAGAAACATATCATCTTCATGTGCTGAGTGATGAGATAGCGGGGAAAACGACTGGCCTGACTGAACAGAGAGCTTTGGCTGGAACTCAGGAAAATAAGGAGAGGCTGTGACCTTTGAAAGAAGGGGCTGGCAACTCAGGAGGACTACAAGGACATTGTGAGGTTAAGCAGACAGAAAATTAGAAGGGGCAAAGCTCAGCTAGAACTTAATCTGGCTAGTGTCATAAAAGACAATAAAAAATGTTTCTATAAATAAAAAGCAACAAAAGGAGGGCTAAGGAAAATCCCCTTGTAACACTTTCTTTGCCTCAGTCTTTAATAGCAAGGCAGTTTTCTGGGTACCCAGCTGGGAGACAGAGGAGCAGAATGAAGCCCCCATAAACCAAGGGAAAATGGTCAGTGAACTGCTACACCATTTAGACAGAAACAAGTCTATGGGGTCATATAGGATCCACCCGAAGGTCCTGGGGGAGCTGGGGAAGTGCTCTCTGAGCCACTTTCCATCACTTACCAGCAGTCCTCGCTAACTGGGGAGGTCCCAGATAACTGGAAGATGAAAAATGGGACAGGATGAAGACATTGTCTATCTAGATATCGGTAAAGGTTTTAACACCATTTCCCACAGCATTCTCCTGAAGAAATTGGTGGCTCATGGCTTGGATGGGTTAAAAAACTGGCTGGATGGCTGGGCCTAGAGTACCAGTGAATGAATTATAGCCAGTCGGTGTCTGGTCACAACTCATGTTCTCATGGCTCAGTGCTGGGGTCAGTTCTGTCTAATACCTTTATTGATAACTGTCTAATATCCAATTTAGACTGGATATTAGGAAAATTGTTTACACTGAAAAGGTTGTCAGGCTTTAGAACAGACTGCTCAGGGAAGTGGTGGAATCACCATCCCTGGAAATATTTAAAAGACATGTAGATGTGGCACTTACAGGCCTGGTTTAGTGGTGGACTTGCCAGTGCTGGTTTAACAGTTGGGTTTGATGATCTTAGCGGTCTTTTCCAGCCTAAAATGATGCTATGATCCTATAATCCTAAAATGAATACTCTAAAGGTCGGGAGAAATACTGCAGAATATACACACCCATTCTCCAAAATGAGTGCCAAGTTGCTACGTATCTTTGCTTTATATAGAAAAAGAAATATTAGAAGTGTTGAAAGTGACATAATGCTAGAGTAAGAACCTGATTGGCAGATGACAAATGTTGAACACCCACTAAATTATTATTCTTTTTCATTTCAGTACTCTTCAAAGTTCTAAAAAGGATGCTTCAATCCAGCAGAAATGAAACATGAACTTCTGCACTTGGAGTGAGAAATGTTGCTTTTTTTAGTATTGGTATAAACTGGACTTTTGAACTCCATTTTCAATTATAGAGATGCTTAAAACACCATATAAAGACACTATATCATCAAGGAGCTATGAGAGAACAAAAAAAAGGCTTATGTTTGGTTATGATGATCACACAAGACAAGCACTGAAGACCCTACTCTGGGGCTTAAGGATATTTTGTTTTATAATTTATCTATCCAAAGAAATTAAGTACTGATGCATTCATCTGTTTTCATTATGCTGGTTATGATAAGATTCTTAAGCAATGCCCAGAGTAGTGAAATGTGACACAATAACCAAAGGAAACTCTGGAAAATGTATGCTTGAAATGACAAGTACACTTAGCCTAGTAAATTCTTAACCCTTCTGCTTCCCTTCTCTGTGACCAGTGGTTTCTGCTGATGTGTCAGTGCGAAGAATACTGATTTTATCAGTGCCTCAAAGTGTGCTAATTACCTCATTTCTAAGAAATGTTATATTATGACTGGCAACAGCTCTTCAGCATCCACTCAGCAGGAATTTCTTGGCAGAGCAGAGTTCTTGATACATTTAATTAGAATTTCCTTTCATTATAAATAATTGTTCCTCATTTTCTACTAATTCTTTTCTAGGCTGTTGATATATTTCCAGTAACAACAGACAAACCTGAGCAGACTGGGAGATCTTTCATATGAGGAGAGACTGTGGAAGCTGGGCCTGTTTAGTCCAGAAACAAAGGTTGAGAGGGGACCCCCATTAATGCATATGAATATCACAAAGGTGGGTGTCAAGAGGATGGTGTCAGACTCTTTTCAGTGGTGCCCAGTGACAGGACAACAAGTAATGGCTATAAACTAAGACACAAGAAGTTTGACCTCAACATGAGGAAGAATTTTACATTGAGGGTGCCTGGGCACTGGAACAGGCTGCTCTGTACTGGGTGGAGTCTCCCTCCCTGGAGACATTGAAAGCCCATCTGAACTGTTCCTGTGTCACCTGCTCTAGGTGACCCTTCCTTATCAGGAGGGTTGGACTAGATGATCTCCAGAGGTCCCTTCCAACCCTAACAATTCTGTGAAATTGTTTTATGAGTCTTCCATATGCCAGTTTTGTTATTGTTGCCACCCAATCCTATGGCATTAAGGATATTAATGTTTGTGTTTGGTGAAAATATTTTAAGCTTGCTTGGAAAAAATGTATGATGCTGAGAATATAATTGTCCATATCATACTTATTCTGTCTTCTTTGTTTGAAGTTTTTATCTTTGGTACAATTTGAAATATTGGATAGGATTCAGTTCAAGATGAAGACACCATAAGTTCTGTCTCTATATAAACTGAGTGCTTACAACTCCAGTGTAATTAACAAAGATATAATCAATATAGTCAATGATGTTTAGAGTTAGTCAAGCAATCTTCCAGGATATGTGTCTGATATGATCTGAGAAATATGAATGTGTGAGGTTTTTTTGAAATTTACTCTGCTTGGAGATACAGGACAGGGGGGAAAAAGAAACTTCTCATTTTAGCCTTCAACTATATGAATTACTGTCCGCCACTACACATATAATATCAAAAGTACGTCAAATCCCAGGCAGGTATGGTCATGTTATTCAGAAGTAAAATAAATTATAATAAATATTTCAAGCTTAACTGCATACTATTAACAATCAGCATAAAATTATTTTGCTGTAAATATGCTATTTTTAAATTACAACGATTCAGCTTTTATAAATTCTTAATTAATTTACTAAAATAAATGTCACTCAACATGATGAAGTTTACCCCACATTGTTGAGCAAGGGGTAATCACCTATTACTCAGAAATTCAGAATTTATAGTCTTAATGAAAGAAGTACACTGCAGAATGACTATTGTGAGTCATCACTTTTATTGTACAGTGAAGGTAAAGATGCTACATTTAATAAACTCATATCCTGTTCTTTTTGACCCATGACTTTGTACAGCCTATGGCCCAGATGAAATCTAGATCTTATGGTGGTAGGTTATATTGCTATTTCTCCTTTTGTTTCCTATGCATGAACATTGGTTCTGTAAAATGTAGATATTTTATAGAGAAACCTTGAAATCTAGTCCATTTCCTAGAACTGAGTCTTTCAGAAGATAAACTGAGTTATTTTTCTTAGTTTTTTTCTACATTCTTTCTCACTCTTGATTATATAACTTTTCTCACTGGTAACATTTGCCGACATTAAGTAGAAGAATTATTGTCCTTTATTTTTTTTCCAGGCTGCTCAGTAACCACATTGTGGCCATCTCGGCTGGCACATTCTGTTCCTAATTAGGTTTACAGATATTTTGACTTATTCAAAGTTTCGCTAATGCTCTGTCTCTGGCCTGTAATGGTCTTTTATCACAGGTCTGATTGTTTGCTTTGTCTTTTCAGAGAAGGCTGAAGAGTCGGGAAACAGTTCTTTTTTGAGTATGTTGCAGATGGTACCATCCACTTCTTATTTTTCTCCTTGAGACATCTTTGATGTGTTTTTTCTTCATTATTTTTCATTTTAGACATTCCTCTCCTTGGCACAGACCATGAGAACTTTAGTGTGGCTTCATTGGCCTTACTTGTTAAATTTCATTGTGTATCTGGTGATTGACTCCTTCAGAAGAAAACTGAACACACATGTGCGTGTGATTGTCTTCACTATCTTACTTATCAAGCCTGAGAGTTACTATCATATTTTACTATTTGCAACTTCTTGACAACTGACCAGTATAACACGCTTGGCTTGAGATACTCTATACTCTCAAGCTCTAAGGCCTTTCACATTCATAATACACTTTTTGCAATAATGATTATTAGCATTGCTCATAACTTTTTTTTTTTTTTTTACATTTAGGTAGTTGCACTGAATGCCAGTTGACATAGAAACAAAGAACTAGATGGTAAGGGAAATAAAAGAATTTTCTCATAAAGTGGTCTATTTTTCAGGGAAGTACAGCTCAGATGTACAGCTCTGACTGTACTTTTATAGATGTAAAAGCTATGGTTATTTCACATTTTCTTTGTATATCCTTGCTCTTCTTTATAGTGTCCTGTATCGTAAGAGACTTCAAGTACTGCCATGAGGTACAAAGAAATAATTATAGCACTCTAAAATGTGGTTAAGTAGTAAAATTTACCCTCTGAACTTCCTGACATGTGTAAGCTGGTGTCTTCCTTTTGGTAACTTATTGCAGCTTAGATGAAATCAAAGGACCTGCGGCAATTCAAAGAAGCTGAGAATTCTTATTGTACTCACACAATGGGAAGACAGTTCCTGACATTAACATGAACAAATACGAGATTCATTTCAGAAGAAAGCAGATGGAATGAAACTAATCATCCAACATCTAGTCTTGCAAAGACAAATTATGTCTTCAAGTTTCTTGTATAATCATGCAAAAGAATACCTGCAGATTAAGTAGCAGTTTTGGACAGGCTGGGTATACATATAGTAATGTAACTCATTATGACACTTTATACTTAACACCTTTCATCACGAAGTACACTATCAAACGCTAGTCATTTGATCCTTAGGACATGTCTGTAGAAGACTATTATCCTGTTGTAGAGATTGCACACCGAGATTAAATGGTTTGGGTTAGGCCACACAGCAAGTGAGCAGCAGAGCCAAAAGGAGAGCGCGAGTGTTGGCTTCCAGCCCTGAGCTCCAACTACTGGACTGCACTTCCTTAATACTTAAATCCCATATTACTTCTCTAACAGAGCTACTGAAACTTTTGAGCACTCGTAAATTTTGGTGTAATAGCAAACCTGTTGTGTTTCTCCCTCCTAGCTCCTTTATGATGTCACAAAATACTATAATTACACTTTTAAGGGTCTCATTTCGCAGGCTGCCGCAGGTCGCCCAGCCCTGGTGGGGGGGTCAGCCTGACATTGTGTAGCTCCCATACGCCGTCCCCAGTACACAATTGCTGGCTGCTGCTGCTTCTCTGCTCGCTTTCGTCATGGCCTCAGTGTTATGCCCTTAGCTCTGCTGTCTGAGTGGCTGGACCATTCTGTGCTTAAATAATTCCAGCTATAGGCTAGCTAATGGGGAACAGATGTCTCCCTGGCACGGGCGGGGTCTCTCGGTCCTGCCGCTCCCGGGGCTCCTCACTGGCAGACGTTCAGGTAACTGCTGTGGGACAGCCGCGACCGCCCGGAGCTCTGCCGGTGCCGAGGCCGGCGGAGAAGGGGGCGAGCGGAGGGCGGAGCAGCCCTCGGGCAGCTGCCGTGCCGGCGATGGATGGAGCGGGGCCGCTGGCCCGGGCTGCCGCTCGCCCGCTGCCCAGCGGGGCCCGGGCACACCGCGCTGCCGGACCCGGGCCGGGGCCACGGCGTTGCACGGGTTCCTTTTCCTGTCACCGGGACAGCAAACACGGGTTTGCAAACTCTGCGCCGTGCGGGCTCGTGGAGCTGCGTGAAACAGCGCTTCCCGAGCCAGCCTGATGCTCGGGAAATGAGGAAAAAAAAAACAGCCACGGAGGGAAGGGAAAAAAAAAAAAAAAAAAAAAAAAAAAAAAAAAAAAAAAAAAAAAAAAAAAAGGTAGGAAATGCCGAATAGAGAGTGCGGCACGCTGGCCCTTTGTGTTGCAGCGGGAGGGGTGTGACCGAGTCCCCAAAGCACCCACCCTCCGGGGTGCCACCCAATGGCGGCCGGTGCTCGGCACAGCCCCTCCCGCCCGGCCCGGCTGGGGCCGCCGCACTGCCCGCGCTGCCTCACACCGGCTCCAACATATAAAGGCTGTCAGCAGCTCCTCTGGCCACAAGCTTCACAACCAGCACGGTTTTCTTCTTTGGGGGGTTGTAATAAGAGACACTTTCTTCACAAAGGTTCATATCATCACATAGGAGAGTGCTATATATACTGGGAGAACAATAGACTGTGTTCTTTTTTTTCTTGATATTATCCTGAGGTAAGCCATTCAGTTCCATAAGTTTCTTTGCATGCAGTTTTATCAATGCTCATCACATTTGGTGAACTTAAGATTTGAATGCTATTTCTAAGATGTCCTGCTTTCATGCTGTCTATGTTTTCTTTTGCCTACTGGTTTATCTCTGCCACATTTTGTCAAAACAGTCCATGCCTATGGGATAGGCATAGCCTAGGATGTATTTTTAATTTTCAGTGGAAAACGTGATGTGAGGTTTCTTGCAGTCTCCCCATTTAAGATTTATAGTGTGGTTTATGGACTGATCGGGTGTGATAGCACTGCCACTGTTTCAGGAATACTGCTAGCTCTGACCATCAGTCGTCAGTGGTATAATGATACTTCAGTTTGGTGTGTTGTAGTAAGTAAGACCATCATCACTTAATACAGTTATTGAAAATTGCTCAGCAACACATGTTCTGCCTGGATTGTTTTTATGATTGAGCTGACAGACAAAATGATTTTTCTGGTCACAGCCTGCTAGTTCACTTTGTCTTGCTACCCAGATGTACAGAATCACATCTTTGGTATCTTCTCTTCTACAGATTTGCTTTCTGCTGCCCTGACTTAAAGCAGAGTACCTCTGTGGCCTATCTGTGTCCTTTGGCCCCAAAATGACAGTAATTGCTGCAATCAGTTGTACTCTCTTATTTTCCATTCTCTGTGAAACAAGTGCATTAGTGTTACCCAACTCCACTGACCTATTCCTGTCAGACAATAATTTCACTGACATCAAGACAGCTTTGGCAGCTCATCTGGACTCTGCAAAAATTCCCAAAGCCAGGCGGAAGCGCTACATTTCACAGAATGACATGATTGCCATTCTTGATTATCATAATCAAGTCAGAGGCAAAGTCTTCCCACCTGCTTCCAACATGGAATATATGGTAAGTGAACTGTTTATTTCAGAGTAAAACAAACTGTAAATCAGTGCTCTGATTTTCTTAAACAAATTGTAATGGTGTAGTTAACTAAATAAATTTTTTTTATCTGGTACTGCTTACTAGAATGTTCTTTCCTTATGTTTTTCAAGCTGCATTAACTTCAGCAAGCAAAACCTAAATACTGAACTCTTTACTTGCCCTGTTCAATTTTCATTTCCATGTGTAGTCCCAGTGAAGTGAAGTGGTGAGTTAACTGCTTGTTGGCCTGAAGGAATAGTATGTGATCACGTGTGAACCAAAGTGTTTAAAGTTCTGATCATTAGCCTCATAGTTTTTGTGGACTACACTGAAAGTCATTGCCCTGATGTGGGCAAAAAGATACCCAATGACCATTTCTAATTTATTTCACACACAGTATGTATGGAAGCAGTATGGTAAGACTGTGTTTGCAAGGTAGTTCATCTGATGCAGTTTGTCTCCTGTTCATGTGTTTTACTTACTGCGTGTTGTTTGTGTACACCCAATACCTTTATCTTTCCATCGAATACAATGCTGCTTTTAATGTTTATATAGTATGTAGGATTTCAGTGTGCTCAAAAAGACTATGTGGCAGGCACATTTTCCACTTACTGGAAAATACTTCTAGGAAATACCTGTTCCTGCAGGTATGATAGAAGTTTCACATTCACTGTGATCTCATACTTAGCACTACTGGCTAAAGCAGTGTTTGCTACTTTGTGTTCCAACTTTGCAAGCATGCATAAAGTGCGCCTCTAATATTAAAACATAGGTTTTCCAACAATTTTTTTTTTTTCATTGTAATTAGGGTATTCACACCGTTTTGAATGTACAGACAAGTTGTTTCAGCACCATAATAAATGCTTAAAGTCCCAGAGGTTCTCATATGACAGCAGACCGTTAATAGGCTTGAGAAATAGGACACCATCAGCTTGACATAAAAAGGGGATATCAGTAATAACAGCTCCTCCTTTGTAGCAGCTAAGGACTAACAATTTGGACATGTTTCTATCACAGATGTTACCTAAATCTGTATTTCATCATATAATCTGTTCAGCACATCCCAACAGCACCTCAGAATGTTGAGTGCTTTCAGAATATTGCAGGATGAAGACCATAGGCTGAGTTTGAAGTCTGGTTAAGTGGAAAGGTCAGAGACAGAAAAACCAGAGCGGTCAGAAGTCAAGCTCAGTCATCATTTTCATTGCTGTACTCTCCACTGATGTTTCCTTTGATTCTGTATAAATAAACTTTGTTGTAATGTCTGAGGGAATGGCAGCCTACCATACCCTTGCTTGGCTTGTGTGTTTTAGAAATGTGCTCCTGCAGTTTGCTTAAATGAAGCCAGTGCCCTGTCATATTCCCAAGGGTTTTGTATGTCCTATGTTCTTAGCCTGTTCAGTAAAAAAAAACTTGTAAATAGAAAGCAAGTTTCCTGGATTAAATCTATTTTAATGAACTCATATACATAAACTGCCAAGATTTTATCTATATTGGTGGGTGTTCTGCAGCTTTGCTGCAGCATAGGTACAAAATCAAGATTGAAGTCATGCTCTTTACAGCTGGCATGCTGTTCTTTTCCTTGCCTTTCTTACTATTGCTTTTGCCAGTAGCAACCAGCCATAGGATGCACCTGTGTTCCTGGCAGGATCAGCCCCATCACTAGTGTCAAGTGCAAGGATTGAAAGCTTTCTTTTATATTTGGCTTTCAAGTCTGAAAGTACTTTGTGACTTCATGCTGCAGAATTCAGATCAGCACCTAAAGCTATGTAGGAAATGATCCAGAGTGCAACTTGAGCTTGAATTCCCAAGTGGCAGCCACCCCTCTGCCACCAGTTCTCTTTTGAGATTGTATAAGTCTGTGTATGTCTCATGTAACTACAGGGCAAAAAATGCTCAGTGAGCAGCATCACACATGGTGTGCTCTGCCGTCTGGGTTGTGGTCATGGCACCATCTTTGGAACTTCTTACCTCTCTGACTACAGAAGAATTTTGGTGCGGAGGCCTCAAAGATGATATGGTGCTGAAAGCCATACCAAGGCTGGAAATACCATTATCATTAACTGAATTTGCTTTGTCCATTCTTTGGTCTGAATAATTTCAGTGTGTGGCGCAGCATCTGTTGTATCTTACAGAGACATGAGGTTGCTGCTGCTATATAGAAAAAGATGTTATGTTTCTCAATACTTACTTTCATAAATAAGAGAATGAACACATTGTCATTACCAGTGGACAGCATGCATTTGTACTTGAAAGAACCTTACAGAGTGTGTGTTCCTTTCCTGAATACTATGGAAAAGTGCTGGGGTAGTGAAGAAAGTGGCCTATCCCATTTTCCCTAACAATGACTAAAACGGATGTCACATGTTAGAGAGCTGGAATTGCTTACAGATGCAGTAGATTGTGGAAATCTTTTGTAAGTGTGTTGAAATAGAGAAAAACGAAGCAGTTTTGAAGCACTAGAAAAAGATATTTTTTCATATTTTCTCTGTTCACCATCATAGCAAACTGTGTTTTGTTGTTTTTTCTTAATTCTGTTAGGAGCTGTTCTTCTCATTAATTACTGTATCACATTCTCACTTCTGTGCGGTTCAATTTGCTTTTATTTCCTCCTCCCTGGTGGAAATAAAGCCCCTTTAGGGTTTGGCTGCATGGTTTGGTTCTTGTGATTCCAGTTTTCCACACCCAACCTTTTTTGGGGTTTTTCTACTTGACACATTCTGTTCCTCTCCTTGATACAGTCTGCTTCTCCCATGTTCAGTGCATTCATTGATACTTCACACTTCTTGGGCATTTTTCTTTTTGCCCTTACTGTCTTGAAGGTTTATGTACTGTAGGACTTTGGATGAGAGGTCTGGGAGAACAGCTTTGAATGCACATGGGTTAGGCAGGGAAGTTCAGATAAACTGAGCTGGGAAGTGTTCTAATTCTCTTTGGGAGAGGTGGATCTGTGTGCTGTCCCAGCCTATTGTTGTATGCAGCCCCCCATGGAAGCAGATAGCTGGGGATTCAATCATGGGGGAGGCATTGTGTCAGTCCCCAGTGAAAGAAATTGGTGTGTCTCATGCCAGTTACATTTTGGTAAGTCTTCCTGTTGGGACTTTGGCACCCAGTGTGTTAGTCTTTGAAGTAGTCCTCCTTTTGGTTCTGCTTCTGGAGCTGCTGATGCCTTCAACTGGAAGCTTTTGTACAAGTACAAATCTAGTCAGTGTATACATGAAGGAAAATTAAAGGGAACAAGAACTTCCAGGCCTATAATGCAGAATTGATGAGTCCTTATTTTAATTTGGACCTTTTTCTTCCTCATCCTAAGAAATTCTTTGCTTGTCCTTTAAAAGCTGAGGGCATACCTGCAGAAAGAAAGAAAACACCGTACTTTTGGCCTGACAAAGGGTAAAAATCATCTACTTCTCTTTGCATATTTTTTGTGGAGAAAGCAGAAAGATTCCATAAAATTGATGATTCAGAAAAACGAGGTGTAGAGTTGCCAGCAGCTGTCTAGTGTGAAAAGTATGTACATCTGTAGATCCAGTGGAAGCATGTGAACAAAGAAATCCCTTTTCCTGAATGCTGATTCTGTACTATAGAGACCTGTGTTGCCTTTCTGGAACAACTCAGCTACTTGTTAGGCCAGTAAATATTTGCAAGATGTTGCCAACTGAAATCTGAGTCTCATAAAATGTCTTTTAGTGTGCATTGGTACTATCTTTAGGCTTCCAAAACATTCATTCATTAAATATCTGTTCCTATGACAATTAGAAGTTATGTTTACCTTTCTTACAGTCACCCCCACTCGAGGCCAGTTTCTTCAAAGTCTGTATGGTCTTTGTTGTATCCCACATCTCTTTTTGTGCAAAAGCTGGTTGAGCAGGTGCTTACATACAGACATGCTCTTTACAGCTTTACATGCAGAAGCAGTAACTGATATAACACTTGGTGAGCACTGAACACCAGCCTCCATGGAATTCCCATGCAAAATGGAAAAATACGTTTTATTTAAGAGTTCTCTAAGGTGATCTGAATAACTCCTTGAAGAGCCATAGCAAAATGCCATGGGTAGTTTCACTGCTGGCTTGGCAAGGATGAGTCCTGAGCCCAGTATGGGCTCACACAGTTACTAGTGGACTGGCAGTAGCATGTCTAAAGTATAATAGAGAGGACAGGATTGCATACTCAAAAACAAGTTTGTGGAATGCTGTCCGAAGATTTTAAGTGCAAAAAGTGCTCTAGATAAACTTGAGCCTGATAATGTACCAAAGATGTTCAGACACAGTTTCAATTCTCTTTTGTTCAGTGATATGTAACTTTCATATTTGGAAAATATAAAACTTTTATATTTGGGAAAATCTGCCCCTATTTGAACTTTGTCACTTTGATTCACTTTGTAGAACTCAAAGTAGTAAAAGATTTCCAGACTATCCTGAAATGAGTTTGTTTAGCTACCCAGAAGTTATTTTGTGTTTCTCATGAGCTGATGGCAGAGGAACTGGAAGAGAATGGAGAACTTCAGCATATTAATTTCTAGTAAATCCACATAAAAGACCGTAATAGACTAAACAAAGGAAACAACCTATTGTTATAAGAAAAGTAATTGTGTTCCAAAAGAAGCTCCTGTAGTCCTGTGAAGGAGTCCATGAGTGTCATGCTGGAAATATGTGTGCTTTGTGTGGCCCAGAAATGACTGTCTTTGCTGAGGTGATTTATTTGGATACTTCCTGTCCCAGAAAATTTGCAGGTAACCTCTGTGGTCAGGTCAAAGAAGGAAGGCATAAGCACAAGTAGTGCTCACAAATGCAAATACTGCCTTATTATTTCACTTCTAAGTTTGAAAGTCTTGATAAAATTCTTTTGCTGTCAAGGTGATCCTAAAAATATTCTGTGAATATGCAGTAAATGATGGGTAAGACAAAGCCAAAAAAAACCCCAGCAAACCTACTTCAAGTTTTCCAAAGTTCTGCTTAATAGTAAAGGCCTTTTGTATGGACATGGAAGGAGCGAGTTAGGTTTTTCTCCTATTCAGTAGCCTTTCTGATAAATAAACTTCTCAATCTGTTTACCTATATTTATTTATTTATTTATTTACTGTTTTCAGTATGGTTTCTTAACAGACCATTCTAAATCTTTAAGGACATTTTGTTCTTGAGTCATTTGCCCTGGCTTATTTACATGGTCCCACTGAAATCATACATGTCTGTGAGTAAGGATTGCAGGGCTAGTTCCTTCAAGATTTATGTCTAATGTGTTGGATAGAGTCTCTTAATTCATGTACTTTATCCCTGGCCTGTTGCAGGACTTCCTTCTGCATTACATACATATGGTTTTCATCATGTCTGCTCTTGAACACATATAGTGATGCTGTCTCAGTCACATCTCTTGGCAAATACTTTACCTTACGAATAGAAATTATTTCCAAATGTCTAACCTAAATATTTCCCTCTAAACCTCAGATAATTAATCTTTATATGCATTTTTAAACTGCCAATAGAATTTCTATGCTTTTTCATTTCAAAAATTACCCTTTACATATTTACTGATAGTTTTCTTGGCATTAAGACACATATTATCTTTCCTTAATTTGCATGTGCATGCCATTACAATACTTCTGCATATTGGATAGAATTACAGTTGCACTCCACTTACAGTTCCTTTGTTAAATCGGTGAACAAGACTCTTAGATGTCAAAGAAGATTAGGCCCATTATTTTAACTGTGCATGTCTAAAGACCCAACTGACATAAAGCAATGAAGAATTTGCTGTAGAAGTTACTGGCAGCCTACTTTTTCCACTCAGTAGCCTTGTTCCCTTAAATCCTGAATGGTAAAGTTTGAAATAAAGTAACCAGATGACGTGTCAGGGGACAAAGTTCTTGATATGCTTTTCATCATGCCAGAGCACAAAATAAACGTAAGTATAGTCCACCCCAGTCTTCTGGCAGATGAGAGCTGAAGATGCTTGGGGGCTTCCCAGTGTGGGCTTCCTATCCCAGTCTGCCATGGCTTTTAGCTTGCTCTATGCTGGGAATTCACAAGTGAGGTAAGAACAAATAGGAAGGGGTATAATGGTGGAACGTGTTCACTGGTTCCAGTTCGTGCCTCCTACCACTCATTTTTCTGTTTATCAAATTGAGTATATCCCTTCTGCCTAATACCATAACCCTGCACCAGAAGTGTCTGAAGACTATGGGAAAATGAATTCTGCAAGAGTGATCCTCTCAGAAAATTAGAATAATACGGAGGGAATTGTGGTGGTTCACATGGCTACAGTTAATGCCATCTGTCTGCATCACAGCCTGGAAAGGAAGCGGTTGTTTTACATCATACTCAGTCTTTTTCTGCAGTGGAGGCACAACATGGCAACTGGCAGCAAGCTGAGAGAAAGCAGGAGTAAATGGAGCTTACTTTCTGCTAATTTGGGCATAATAGATTTACCTATCTCTCTTTTGCCTCAGAGGTGAGTTTAGCCGCTTAGATATTTCCTAGTGCACCACCGTCAATAATGCAGCACTGAACTACTTGGCTGTCACTGAGATGTAGAGTCTTGCCCATTTTTCCAGCAGTTTCATTGACAGAAAGCTAGGAAAGCCTGTCTCAGTAACTTGTGTACATCTAGGGTCAAATCCAAGTGGATGTTACCGATAAGAAGTACAAAAGCCATCTCTTATGTTCAGAGTGAATGATAGAAGATGCATTCAAGAGTTAAATGGAAAAGACACTTCCTGGAAAGCATTCCTTGAAAAGTCTGAAAAACTTCTTTCAAAAATGCTGTTGTTGATAAATTTTGTGGAAAAGAATGACTGTGTTAAACTTGCTTTGGTACTAGAGCTCTGTTCCAATGTTTTATGCATAACAATTTTAAAATGGTGTTTTAGAAAAGAATATTTACATTATTTAAATTTAGTATGAGCAGAGAGCCTTCTAGGAGTTTAAACAAACAAAAAACAACTTAGTAAAGTCTCAGATAGAAAAGCAGCCTGCCCAGAGGCCTTGGAATTAGACATTCCTTTATTATTAAATGTAGCACCTCTTGAACTTCTTGGCTAAAAACAGAGACAGGGCATTTTTCACAAGAATCTTGATCCAAAGTACACAGAACTTTGTTTCATACATGAATGGAGATGATAGTAACCTTAAACCTCTCAACATTTTTGTTCTCTTTCTACCTGGAAAGATAAGTAGTCTATCACAGATTTATATGAATGCATCTGCAGGTGACCTGGGATGGGATTTGAGGTCTGTGTTAATGAAACTGAGAATGATCTGGTTTTACACATCTATGTCTGTCAGTGATATCTGTTAATCTGTATCAAGAGAGAATCTTAAATTGAGCTTTCTTCTTCTGAGAATAAAGAACTATTGTTCTTATTCTTTATTCTACAGAAAGAAGGAGCTTCTATGTGTTTTCTTTTATGTCATGCTGCCATATCTTTCAGCTAGAGCTACTTAGAAAATAGTAAGTATTTTCTTTGAAAACTTTTAAAGAAATTAAGAACAATTTTTCTTTTGATGGAAAGCTTCAGTGGTTAGTAACAAAGAAAAGTGAAGTGTAGATTTTTTTCTATATATAAGAGGAATGAAACACAACAAAACATACATTTTCATTCACATTTTGTGTTTCTAAAAAAATACAATTTGTTCTGATCATATTTAAAATGAAAGAGGTCAGACACACTCCTTTTCAGACTTCTGACCAATTGTCAGGGTGACATGGAGCTAGAGTTTGGTCCTTTTTGTTACCACTTCTAAGATAAGCTGCTGCCAATTAAAATATGTCCTGCAGTAGGTTAAAAAAACACTGAATATTTTAAGATATATAGCTGCAATATTTAACTTTTCTAAAAGCTAAACAATAGCATATCAGAGAAGCTTATTGTTATTAAATCTGACAGCATACCAATTTTATTTATTTCTTGTTGTCTAAAAGCCTGATGCCAAACATGAAAGGATGTGCAGACAACCTTTAGAAGAAAAAAATCATTGACTACTAACAGTGATAAAACTTCAAATGATAGCACTTTGTGTTTGTACCACAGAGACACCCAGGAATATAAACTCCTATGTAAAACACAGACTTGAATTTTCATAAGGAAAGTATTTCTGACAATGAGGTTTCTTGGGAATATGTCCGGTGATGCCTGGATTAAGCCAGACTTTCTAATACTGAGCTCTTCAGAAGTGTGACTCACATGTTTGGGGGTTTGGATATATGAGAGTAAATTTGCTATAAAATATTGCTCAGTTTTAGTTTGAGTTGCAGTGGGTTGTTGGACAAGCAGCTTGATTTATTAGCCCTCCATTTATTTGCAAAAGAATGACATACAGAACTGTGATTCCCATCAAAATATTTTTCTCCAGAGGGTAGCCTGGCAATTTTCTGTGTAAACTTTCTAATTATTACCTACTGCATGTGAGAAAGTACTTGCCTATGTGGTAGGCACCAATTATAATATGCATACATAAATTTTTAACAGGTGGCTGTTGAGATAAAAGAAAAAAATCATATTCTTAGAGGGAGAGAGTCTAGAGTCCAAATGATCTCAGAGCCTAAATAAATATATAAAGTTTGTGACATCTCTCTGTAAGTTCCAATGAGCTCATATGTTTTCATCACACAGTATGTATTGAAAAAAGTGAGAGCAAAAAGACGAGGCTCTTTCAATCATTCGGCTGTAAAAGCATGCAGGCAGAAGGGCTGTTGGGTTGTTTTATTAAGCTTTCTGCCAGATTTGGGGTAGTGGACATGGTGGGGGGTCCTACAGAAAGTTTCAGTAGGAAACCTGAAAATACTACAGGTTTGGCTATATGAAAGAGAAGGGGAGCAAAGGACTGCTGTGTGCCCTGCACGCTGCTGTGGGATTTGAGACAGCCACCGCACGCGCAAGTGGTGTAAGCAGTGCAAGGCTGAGTGACCCGCGAGGACAAGACCTGTGTGTTGGAGGGTAGCAGCCTACATCTGCTAATCCGCTCTGGGACTTGCATGAGCAGCTGTGGAATGCAGCTGCACAGATGGACTGGACATGTCGGATTTCATCCCTTGGCTTCAGAGTGTTTTTATCAGAGGAAGAAATTGCTTGAGCCAAGGTTTTCTTCTTTCTCGCTTGCTGCCATTCTGGAAGTAAGAGCTTTTGATCTTCAGCTAGGCAAACACAGAGAAGCAGGGGGCTACTGGAGAATAAAATAATATGTTTGAGGTGGAATGCCTAATTTTTTAACTGATCATTGCTAAAAGAAGGTCATACTGGCCATCTTTCTGAGAAGCCTAAGAATTGCTGTAGATTGGTTTGCGTGAAATAACAATCTGAGTATCACTAATATGAATCCACACTAAACATATATAAACGAAAAATATAAGATGCCAAGACTGGAAAACAAATTGCCATTTTTATTGCTTCAAAATGTAGTAGCCTCACCATGCAACTCTCTTCAAATTGCATATCCCTGTATTTCATTTGCCATCTCTTCGTGTAACTGCACTTTGTTAAAGAAGCTGCTGCAGAAGGGAGTGGTTAAAACATTCAGCTTCACCTGTTTGAGCTGGATTTGTGTTCACATCTCTACCCAGTGTTTGTTGCTTCAGCTGTACTGATTGAGCTGTAGTGATTGAGGACTGCAATTCTGCCTGCAATGAAAATGAGCAAAACTGTGTTCCTAAGTTCAAGTTATAGTTAAAAATTGTTATGTATGCAATTCCTCAAAACATAGGTATCAAAGTAGGAAGGGAACAGCCAATTATTTTTCAACAAATGTCATGTACAGTTCTTTGTAATATTGTAGTTGTTTCTTTTCTTTTTCATCATCAGAATGTTTATTCAGCTTCACCATTGTTTTAGTACCTAAGAGCATAGTTGTGACCAGGACCTCCTGTTCTGACCTAGCACAAGAGGATAACTTAATCCTTTTTACATGGAAATTGTCTAAGAACAACTGCGAGACCGCTATGGAAACAGCTATAAAAAAGGAATGTATGAGGGAACTGTAACCCACAATATTAAAAGGCTTTCCTTGGTGAAGGATTCCCACTTTTTGGCCTTCAAGAAACTACATTCAACATGAAAGAGATTTTGTTTTACTCTCTATTGCTTATTACACATTTTGGGGATTAAATATTTTACTATTTGTGTGCAGAGGGAAACAAACAAAATTGAGGATGAAATTCTGGCTCACTGGAAAAATTCCTGCTGACTTAATTAATGCTAAGATCTTACTCCTAACTCTCAGCAAACACATGCTGTGTGGGTGCAGAGAACAACCCAGGGCTGCCTCATGAAATAGTCTCAGGTGTTGAGGCTCCCCATGTAGAAGCACTGTCCTGTTCCTTGTGTTCAGCCCTCTGGACAATTTTCAAGTGAGATGTAGTTTGGAAGTGTTGTTTTGCCGGGAGCAGTACTGAGAGCACAGTCAGAGAGCTTTCTAGGAAAATAATCTTTGGCTCAAGGAAGAAAAATAAATTGGCCAAAAGATGTTAATTTCAAGTTGTCAGTGGAAATGTGGTGACATGCTTTAACTCTATCGTGGCTCAGTTAGACCCAGCTGAGAAGTGGGAAGGTTTCCATGCTGGACTGAATCAGTGATCTGGAGTTTGGGTGGGATCTTTATACTGGATAGAAGGTGACTTCTTCTTCAACTACTTGAAACCCAGCAAATGAAGATTAGCTGTCCCCAGGGAGTGGATGGATCATAGTTTGGCACTGGGAGTTTGCATGATCAGCATTTCAGGATGAGTCACCTTCTTAGATCTTAACCCGCTGAGTATGGAAATTTTTCTCATTTTTCTCTTTTACAGTTTTTTGTTCATGTCAGGCAGCTTTATCAGATGTGTTTAATAGGAATATGATTGCTCATGTGTCAGAGTTTGTAATTTTGTTTATCACTGTTTCTTTAAAATTCTTTGTTAATTAGCTTGAGTTTTTAATTTCTTCTTGTAGGAGTCCAGAAATGTAGTGACATTTCTTTGTTTATTCTATTGTCTAAAAAAGCATCAATCCAATTTGCTGTTGACAGAAGGGCTTCCAAATATCCCTGAGAAAACCAAGATTTGTAAGAGATGAAGTAGAAAGTAGAAAAATGCTTAATATATCACTGAGGTGAAAAATACAGATTTTAGAGGAGTTTCACACATGGAGTAAAGATGGAGGAAAAAAGGTATAGTTTTTAGTTCTTCTTCCTTCTTCTCCATGATTCTGCAGTTTTTGGGAGCACAAAGAATGATTGGTTTAGAATTAGTCGCAGTTTTAATTACGTAAGTAGATATAGAAAACTTGTATGTTAAGATATAATAGCAATACACATGTCTGTAGTTAATAGGGTAAAAATAGATATAAAGGTGAAGAGACCACATGGTTTGGGGCCATTTTGTACCATCAGAGCAAAATGAGCCAGGTTGTGGTGAATTGAGCTTGTGCAGTCAGTCTGGATGGACCTGCCAGGTTTTGTAATGACCTTCTAATAAACATGAGAAACAAGATTCTAATGAGCCTGGGAGTTTTCTTCAAATCATAAAAACTGAGATAAGTGGGACTCCCCACGAGGGAAGATCCCAAAAGAATTCAGTCCAAAGGAGACTGAGAAAGCCAGGAGAAAAAAGAAAGATATAGAAAAAAGCAGCAGAAACAGAGAAAAAGGGTTTATTAGAGAAAAGTTACACTCCTTGTACAGAAACTGTCCCTTTCAGTTACTTCAGTTTCTCTTTTTAGCCTATATTTGCATTTCTTGGTATGCTATTTATCTGTGTACAACCATGAAGCCACATGGCTTCAGAATCCAAATGTCTTTTCACTGCTACATACCCAAAACAGAGGACTGAACTGTGATAAAAATTAGTACAACTGTGGACTCAGGATCAGACTTTTTTTTGGAAGGGTGAATTAATGGCACAGTCTCTTGCAATATTTTGGGTCGTTATGAGATAGTATTTTTCACCTTCAGCCTATATTAGTTGTTTGCCTTTTTATAGAATCATAGAATGGGTTGGGTTGAAAGGGATCTTAAGGATCATCCAGTTCCAACCCTCCTGCCATGGGCAGGAGCACCTGCCACTTGGCCAGGTTGCTCACAGCTCCATCCAGCCTGGCCTTGAACACTTCCAGGGATGGGGCATCCACAACTTCTCTGGACAATCTGTTTCAGTGCCTCACCACCCAGACACTAAAGAATTTTTTCCTAACATCTAATCTAAACCAAGCCTCCTTCAGCTTTCAGCCATTCCCCCTTGTCCTCTCACTTGATTCCAGAGCAAAAAGTCTCTTTCCAGCTATTTTGTAGGCTCACTTCAGGTGCTGAAAGATTCTATAATGTCTCCTTTATGCATTCTTTTCTTCTGGTGATCATCTAGATATAGTCCTAGAAGGACTGAGATCACCTTTTCATCTGATAAAATGAAGTAAATAAAATAAGGAAGGTTAGTTACATAGCAGTAAGAATCTCTGTAGAGACTTTCCACCAGCCTGCTATGAAAGAATGGAGGAAATTTAAAGTTGCCGTATATGCTTCCCCCCTCACCTTATTCCTTAGTCAATAGTTATTTTCCTTCTCTTTGTTTTATTTTTTTAATGTTTGCCAAAACTTTAATCTGTCCAGAGAGGGATCAGTGGAAAGCAGAGTGTACTATACATGACAAACTCACAACATTTTAACTGAGTTTGAAACAATACCCCAAAACTTTACCAATCCAATGCTGCAGATGGTTTCTGATAACCAGAAGTGAAGCTGAGGAGAAGCAAAAGTGAACTAGAAATGCCCTCTGTCCCAGGCAGAGGCTATGCCTAGTTTAAAGAGTGTTAATAGTGAAAACCTAGTCCATTCTTGACATTTCTTTCAAACACCTAACATGCTGTTTTGCGAGGCAGTTCAGTACACAGAAATGTGCTGGGTGGAAGTCAGGATGTTGGCGCTATTTGTGCGAATACAGTACACGTTTAGATTACTGTGGGAGTGCAGACAGGTCACTTGGGAGCGAGCACGCAAACCTCATGTTCAGCCTCCTGGCAGGAGCACTCCTGCCAGAAGTGTGATTAATCCCAGCAAAGGAGGGTGTTTATGGGGTGTCACAGTCCTGGCAGAGCAGCCCTGTATGGATGCACACCAGGCAGCTGTGTTTGGACCCACGCACTGGATCCATGAGCTCCTCTGCTCCCCTGGGCCTGGGCAGGCTCCAAACGCTGGCTGTGGCCCCAGCCTCTCAGGCACACTCCCCAGGCACTCTCTTGTATTTGTACCTAGTCTTTAAGTCCTCTTTTTGGGACCACTGCTGTACCACAGGGGTTTTTATATGCTGGCTACATGCAGCTAGTAAATTTAATGGCAGAGATACAAAGCAGAAGAAATGTCTATGCACAGTTTTCTTTGCCTTAAACTGTAAGCATATCCTGGGTTTTGAATTTTTTTATCTCTTAACTCCTCCAAGAAACTCCCATAATTTTTCAGAGCTGAAGTCTAAGTGTTCCCTGGCTTGAAGAGCATGCTTCTTAAGAAACATGTCTTTTGTCCTTGTAGTAGAAATTTGCTTTGACTTTGTTCTGGAAAATTTTCTGAACAGGTGTAAAATAAATCTTCTCTGCTTTAAGCACCACCCATTTTACCATCCCTAAGATGGTTCTGCTTGAATGGAAAATGATTTGTGTTAAGGAGCCTTACTGGTGTCTATTGTGCTTATTCACCTTTAATCGAGGAGGTACCTTATCTACTCCATATTTACAAAAGCTTGGTTCAGTGGTCTAGCAGTTTCATAACATTTACTAAATTTTGTCCTTCTCACTAAGAGAAATTTCACAGAGTACTAGAGTTAGGGCATGATTTATTGCTCTAGTCAATTATCAGTTTTTCACTCTTCAGGTTTGTGAAATTAAAACTAAATTCAGTGTTAGAAATAATTACTACCTCATAGTACAGAAGATATTTGTGATGTAGGCCACTTTATCCTTTGTAAGTTTATTTCTGACTTTGCCACTTATTTCTTGCCTCAGAGAGCATACTCTTTGTTTCATAGCCACACAAGATGTATGAGTTTGTGTTTATTTAAAAAGCACTGATGGTCTACATAGGCAATTTTGCCACATTCCGGTCTGCTTTTCTACTTGCAATCCACTGCAACTATTCTGCACCCAAACACTCCACTCAGGGTATTCCAAATATACATGTAATTCCAGAATCTACAGACTACTTGGGTATCCCTTAAAACACTAAGTTATATTAAGTTTTGTGTGCATTTGTAATGTAACAGTGAGATATTTTTTATCAGGTGTTCTAGTGGTGCAGTAGGTTCTGTTGCAATATCTCCATTATTTTTGAGACAAACCTGTTTTGCTGTGGAGAGAATAGCAGAGTTACAAATCAGATGTGTAATTGAGCAGGAAAAGCATATAAAGGAGACAGTGTTTAGGTTCACTTGTCATGTTCCAACCACTGGAGAACTTAAGAAGTCAATTTTCTGTTCTTACAGAGCTGTTATCTTTTTATATCAGGCAGTGAGCAATGCCAGTTCCTGTGCAGAATAAAGTAGTGAAATCCATACTGCACCTGGAAACTACCCATAGTCTTTGCCTTTGTGGAATCCCTTTCTTGACCTTGTGACCTCAAATATGAAGAGCTGCCAAACACATTGTCTCTGTCTATAGATATTGCTGAGATCTTATTTCAAATGTGTTGGAGTTATGTGGGGTATGTTACGCTGATTTTTTCTTTTTTGTGTTCCTCTCCTTCACTTTCTATCTGAGTCCCAGCCAACATTTCACTCCTCTCCACACATGGATCTCATCAACACAGAAGGGAAGGTAGGAAAATGCCTGGTTGGTGAAGGGCTTTTCCAGAAAAAAAGGGAGAGATTGGAATACTTGGCTTCCTTGAATGATGTGGGCAGGAATTCTGTCCAGCAATAGGGCAAATCCCACTGGATTCTGTACATGCTGCTCCACAGTTCCCTTCTTATTTCCAGATCTGATGTGTTCCGATATTATATTTGTGGGTTAAGGTACTTGCTTATTTTGTTCTAGCACTATGATCATTATCTGCTCTTTTCTGTTCTACCGCTAAGGATACATTATTTTGTCAGGTTTGGGATGAAACTCTTGCCAAATCTGCTGAGGCTTGGGCTGCTACATGCATTTGGGACCATGGACCTTCCTATCTTCTGAGATTTTTGGGCCAGAACCTGTCTGTAAGAACTGGAAGGTAAGAAGATATCCTACAAAGCAATTATTTTGTCAGCCTTTGAACAGTCTTTGAGATCCAGATGTTGGACTGATGCAAATTTCATCCAGTATTCTGTGTTCTGTATCTGTCAGTGTTCATTTGGCTTAAGAATATTATTATTTGATACTCTACCCCTAGTGATGTGAGGAGAAATCTAAAATGACACGTTTTTCTTTCTGTGTTTTAAACAAACCCAGGTATCGATCTATTCTCCAGCTGGTAAAGCCATGGTATGATGAGGTGAAGGATTATGCTTTCCCTTATCCTCAAGACTGCAACCCTAGGTGCCCGATGCGATGTTACGGACCCATGTGCACCCATTACACACAGGTTGTATAAATTATTTTCCTCTATTCAAAAACTCATGTCCAAAAACTGGACTTTCCTATGATGTATTTATATCCCTCTCTCTCAAATAAATGTATGTGTATATCTATAAATAAATGTATATGTATATTCCTTTTCAATTTGGACTTCACCAATAATAAATATTTATTCAGATGGTTTGGGCCACTTCCAATCGTATAGGCTGCGCAATCCACACATGCCACAATATGAACGTCTGGGGATCTGTTTGGCGGCGAGCTGTTTACTTGGTATGCAACTATGCCCCAAAGTGAGTTGCTCTCTTTTATTTTTGTTTATTTTTATACTTTGTGCATGTTTTGGTCCTCTCATAGGACTGCTCACTCCTTTTTCTGCAGCATGACCTCTATTTGTGCTTTTTTTCTGTGGGCTGCTCGTTTGTTCAAGCCTTCCATCTGAACATACAGAAATGTATGACTTCTGTATACAAGGAGGAAAAAGAATCAACTTGATGTGTGTGGAACAGAACAAAAGACTTGTTTTCTTTTATTTTTGTTATTATTTCTTTTTCTTCCTTCTTTGTGCTGTCTTTACTTTACTTTGAATTCCTGATTTCTTCACTCTTTTATACATAGGTGTGATGAACTAGACTTCCTCAGGTAAGCAATCCCACCATAGATCAGGGTCTTGATTTACTGACAGGGTGGTGGGCCTATGTAAACCTTATGAAATTCAGTGAGGCCAAACACACCTAGATTGGGTTAATCCAAGCACAGGTACAGACTGGGTAGAGAATGGATTGATAACAGCCCTGAAGAGAAGGACCTGGGGGTGTTTGTGGATAAAAAGCTCAATATGATTTATCAGGGCATGCTTGCAGCCCAGAAATCCAGCCATTTCCTGGGCTCCATCAAGAGATGTGCCCAGCAGGTGATTCTCCTCCTCTGCTTGGCTCTCCACCTTGAGAGCTGCATCCAATTTTGGGGTCCTTAGCACAAGAAAGACATGGACCTGCTAGAGCAGATCCAGAGGAGAGCCACTAAATCGATCAGGACTAGAATACCTCTTTTCTAGGTATTCTAATACAGGATGAGAGAATTTGGGCTCTTCAGCCTGGAAAAGAGAAGGCTCCAGAGAGACCTTGTATTAGCCTTCCAGTACCTGAAGGGATCTTACAAGAAAGCTGAAGAGCAACTTTTCACAAGGGCATGTAGAGATAGGACAAGAGGGAATGGCCTTAGCTTAAGGCGGCTGGGTTTAGATTAGACATTAGGAAGAAATTCTTTACTGTGTGGGTGGTGAGGCACTGGAACAGTTCACCCAGAGAGGTTGTGGACTCCCCATCCCTGGAGGTATTGAAGACCAGACAGGATGGGATTCTGAGCAGCCACAGCTTGGTCCAGTGAGAGGTTCCCTGCCTGTGGCAATGAGGTTGGGACGAGTTCGTCCTTAAGATTCCTTCCAACCCAAACCATTCTGTGATTCATTCTATGATACATGTCATTGCCCACAGGATACCTTTGCTTATGACCATGCCACATAGTCCTTAGCATTGCTTCCATATAAGCTCCATGTGTGCCAATCTATCTCATCTTGCCTTTCTTATTAGGGTTAAAATCTGTTAAAATACAGGCCATAGACACCCATAGGTGGCCCTATATCCCATAACTTGCAGAGGCCTGTGTTAGGTTGAAATGCAGAAATTAATTTTCCTAGACATCATCCCAGGCTTACATTTGGGTGCAGAATGAGTCAGTGAAGTGTGGCTCTGGGAGACTGAGCTTCAGTTTGCGGTCTGGTTTGCACCACTGTTGCAGAAGCCGCACAGACAGTGTAAGTGGTTGCTTTCTCTGACTGTGCATTAGGCAAAGACATAGTTCTGTATAGGAACCTGAGTATAATTAATTGAGCATGTTTTCCATAAACTCTTGGTGGCACAGGTCCATTTGTGGTAAAGAATATGCAAGAATATGTCATTACTCTAGCTGTTACATGAGTAAAAGAATTTTTAAAGGTTTTGCAACTGAAAAATAGATGGGATTTCGTAAGTTTACTTGGGGAAAAAACCACCTTTGGAAATCAAGGAGATTTCTCTGTCCTTTTGTATTTAGTATTTACTGGAAAAGGATGGTAAGAAATGAATGTGAAGGAGCAAAAATTTGGTAGCAAAAAACTGTATCTGACTTATAGCTCCAAAACACAGACAAGATGAAATCAAAGTTTCTAAGAGAACTTTTATGTATCTTATTTTGAAAAAAAAATAATTAAAAATTATAAACTTTCTGGAATACTTATTTTCATATATAGGAATAAAATGGATTTATACATTAGGCATTTTTGGAAACTGATTTAGTATTTGTGTATCAGGTAGCAATGAATTAATGACATTTTATATTTTCTGAGTCTAAAAGTCCCACAGCTTTTCAAACAGCAAACCAAGCCTGAAGTTGCAAGCTCTTTCTCTTGAGATTTTGAGTAGACCTTTCAGTCACGGGAAGTAGAATCATGATTGTCACATCTAGTTCTTGCAGGGTCACAAAAATTACATTGAGCAGTCTTCCCTGGACCTAGTTTGTATTTCTAGATTTAATTAAGTACATTAGGCTTGGAGTCTTTGGGCACAGACATTTAAAAGTCTTTTTGCCACTCAATAACATCTCTGTCCTGAGCAACTAGCACATCAGAAACTCCTCTAAAGAGGAAGAGAGTGAATATTGCAGCCCCAATCTGAGTTACTAAGATTGGAATTTGGCAAAGATTTAGTATTTATAACTCCAGTAATTTTCACTGGTGCCATGCTGTAACAATGAAAAATATTTATGTTTCTGAAATGAGTGAAAACCCCCTGAAGTTGAGAAGGATAATTGCAGATTATCTAACACAAAGCCACCATGTGTTGCAAAGAAAATGAAGCAGAAAGCAGTTTTCAGCAAACTCTGAATTTCCATATCTGTTATCAGACTACATGTTTTTCCTGAGCACTTAGTCTGCTGTACCCATTTGGAAGAGAAGCAAGAATGAGCAAATTACTTGAGATTCCTACTTTCTTCCAAGGCACAACCCAGACCAGGGCTTTTGATTCAGTGTTACTGGCTGGGAGGTGGGGGATGACAAAATGTTTCATAAATAATTGCATTACTCACTGCTATTCCACGTCACATGCAAACTAAAGGAAAGCTCTCTGCTCTGTGAGACATAACATTTAAATGAAAATCTAATTTTAACTTTCTGCCTACATCATGAGTGTTACATGATTCTCTAAAAGTCTGTGGTTTACATAAACCCCTAAAAGTCTGGATGTGTTTTTCAGATGTTCCTAGATGTTTCAGAGTTGCCTCTTTTCGTATGATCACTCTCCAGACTTTGTACCCCTTTCCCCCTAGGGTCTATTGCACACTTCTGTCCACCAGACAGAAGCCCTCCTTCTCCTCTCACCTGCTTCTGTCAGACCTCTGGAAATTCCCCAATCCAGTTCCTTTTTAATATATTACTGGTGCAAATAGTTTTTCACCTCGCCTTTTCTCTAGTAATGAATTCAGCCTCAGAGCTTCACAATGTGAACCTAGGGTGGTGCAACCTAATAGTATGGTTTCACTTGGTTTGTTTTTCCATCTTCCAAGCACAAGCTTCTAAGATAACTGCCAGACAAAAAAGTGCTCAAGGAAAACCTTGCACCAATGCTTATTTTGCTATTTTTTTAAATATAGACCTCCAGTGAAAAATGCTTTGTCATGGGATCAGAGAAACAAAAATCATTTGGTTGTAGCAAAAGCAAGAGGACTGGGACTGCACCACTGAGACTAAAGGATATGGAATGGATATTACTGGCCTGGATTCACATGGTCATTTTCCTGCTCTTATTTGGGAATTGCTAGACCAGTGTTTATCAGTAAACTACAGAAATAAACTAATGTCATGTTTATGGGATATCAGTGGAGATGTTAACTTTAATCACTCAAAACAAGTATGGTTTAATGATTTTTTTCTTCCACTCCGAAATTATTAAGCATTGTTTTTCATTTTTTATTTTCAGGGGGAATTGGATTGGAGAAGCACCGTATAAAGTAGGAGTTCCATGTTCAACTTGTCCTCCAAGCTATGGAGGTTCTTGTATTGACAATCTTTGTTTCCCAGGAGTAACATCAAACTACTTATACTGGTTTAAATAAGTTAAGGTTAACATTATTTTAAAGAAAACCCACAGATGAGTAACAAGAACCTTGTGTATTGAATTTTGCACATATTATATATAGAGAGATATTGTAATAATACTCTGATATTTTCTTTTTGTATGCTTTTGTATAATTAGCTTTCAAAGTACAGTATAATTCGGTTTTAACACTTTGGGATTTAAGGCTTGCATTATCCCTTTTAGATTAACATTTTGTTAAAGGAGAGCAAACTCATTTTAATCTTAGCAAGTGTAGCTTCCTGAAGATTAGATTGTATTAAAAGCACATCAGAAAGTGGAATATTACTTCCTTTAAAAAATAATAGCTCTAGAAAGAGAAGGGTCATTGTTTAATACTGTGCTTTAAAAATGGAGTGTGACATGCAAAGCAACAAATTGTCCTCGCACTCCTGATGGTTCCTCCTGTTTACACCTGTGCTTTCACCTGCAATGTCAATGGGACACTGAGCAGAGGAAAACATATGTGCAAGAGAAACTGCAGGATATTACCTACCTCATGCACAGCATCAATTCATTTATGGTGTTTCAAGAGTTCAGCACATGGCTGCTGCTATCACATGTCTGTGTGCAGACAGGAATATTAAAGGAATGAGGAACCACACTGACTAGGATGCAGTGGCTGTTAACTCACGTGCCTAAAGTCTCACCTAGATAGACTGCTACATCACTTCAAAAATACTGGTATAACAGCGCAGCTTGACTCTACCTTCCTGTATTTCTGAACACAGCCATAGTTCTATAATGGTGCTTTGCAGGATTATATTTATTCTTTTACAGGAAGAAATATATTGCTACAAAGCAATATACATCAATGCATAACATCCATAGTGTTTTTTACACTTTAAGTTTACCGGTATATATGTTATCCCTTTGGCTGCAATTCAGCTGAGAATCAGGAGAGATCAGACCTAAAAATAGGTAGGAAGATTTCTAAATAAAAGACATTAGGGAGCTTTAAAATTCAATATAGATTTGCAGAAATTCCAAATTTCTAAAGTGGTTGCCAGTGCCCATTAAAAATTTATTGCACTATTTCCTGAAAATATCCGTGTCCATTATTAAAAACCAAATCTGCCAAAAACTTTTTTGCCAAAACCTGAATGCCTTATGGGTTCCTAGTAGAGACATTAAAACAAAAAAAAAAACCCCAAACTATTATACAGGTACTTTTCTTGAAAACCAGATTATTAAAAGGAAGAAATCCAATGTCTGCCTCTATTACTAGATAATTGAAATAGCCTCGAATTTTGTTACATGGCAGAATGTACCCTACTTTAAATATAAATGTTTAGTCTGCTTGCACTGCTTCATTTAGACCTCTGAAATTTTTGAGCATTGAAAAGCAATACTGAGTAGAGCAAGTGGAACAACAGGATAATTTTACTAGAGCTACATATGTATGCATCTTTAAATCACTAATTCGGTCTTTTTAGGGTATTTGAGACAGTCTGTCACCAGAACATGAAGTAACATGCTGGTGATATAAAAAGAAAGATGAGAATTAGAATTCTTCACGTTATTCTTTCTCTCCAGCAAGATATCTGTAACAGGCAGCATAGTGTATGAAATGTAGCAGCCCTTCTCTATCTGTCCAAACTCTGATCCCTCAGAGAACGTCAGCAGCTGATCTATGGCTCTTCAGATATTTCTGGTCAGTGACACTTCTGTATCTGACAGGTCAAGAACTAGACAGGTATTTTGCCTTTAGATGTGTCCATGTTGTAAAAGGATAACTCTTTGTAATATTCTACTAACTCTTATACAGTATAAACATTTTTCCTTTTGTTTTCAAAGGAGTTTGGACTTGAACAGTACTCAATCGGTCAAATACTTAGGCAGAGTAAAAGCCAGTCCTATTTTGGGAGTGAAAGACAACCTCTTTGCATTATCTGTGTACACACTGAAATAAATGAGTGAGACAAAACTACTTGGTGGGTCATTAGCCCCTCAGCCAGCATAGTTTTTGACAAAGATGCAGGTGAAAAATGCATTTTTGTTCTGCATAAGAAATCTTCTATAGTGGTAAAGACAGCACACTTAAAGCAGTGCATCTAGCCATTTTCATGTATTTTTATTTTTAAAATACAAATAGGAAGCAGAGCATAAGAAAAAGTTCAGGTTAAGCCATGGAGCCTTCAACAATAGGTCTAACAATAAATGACTATGCACTTTGAAACTTGCAACTTGTATGTTGTATGGTACACTTTCCAAACAGGACTAGACATTGTAAATTAATTTATAATTCTGTAATTCAGCTGAAATTATTATCACGGGTATATATATGTTATCGTATCTGTTACTTTTTAAGTTGCTACAAGTACCTTGATTTTGTGGAATATTTTGTTTTCTGTGAATATAGAAAACTTTGCATTTAACAAACAGGTATACAGGTTTTTTCACAACATCCCATAATGGTGCTAGGGATTAAATATTGTAATCACACTGTAATTGACAGCAGCAAAATATGATCTGGAAATAAGCTATTTCATATGAGCAGCTCCTGATAAAACCAGCCACAAGCACTCAAGCATTAGCTGAATATTTTTCATTTAACAGAGAGGATTACAGATCTTCAGGAATTTGATTGCCACATGAAATCTCCACTTAAAAGTAGAAGACCTTTCTGTATTGCCCATTTGAATTACCCCAATTTCTATTATCTTTTTGTTCTTGGGCCAGGTAATGACAATGCCAGTAAAGCTCTATTTTGATTGCCAGTGCCAGTGCTTCCTGACTGACTACCTGACACCAAGTGCTGCTACAGATAAAGCACTGAAATGTGCAGAAGACTTCAGATGTCTTTGGCAGCTCTAATACATGCTGAACTTGAAGAGTTCAAGGCCATGCTGAGGCAAACCAACTCCAGTTGCTATTCTGATGGCCTTGAGGTTCTAATTTCTTATCAGTAGAGGGGTGTGCCTTTAAAGACAGAGAAATTAGCTCACACTTCTGTTCTAAATATAAAATTGTAAAAATATGCAGAAGTTAAAATAAGGCAAAAATTGTTTTTGGTCAAAATACTGTGAGATGCATAAGAGTAAAAATTACATATAACAAAATTTCTGTAATTAATTATTGAGTGCAGCTGTTTATAATAATACCTGCTTGTGACTTTTTGCCTCATTTAAACATCAAAGGCGATGGGTAACAGTTGATACCTTTTGGTGCTAACCTCTGTGTTCTGGTGCTGAAGTTGCAGATTATTTTTTGTGGAAATATTACCATATGAACTCAGTGTTTGTGAAATCTTTTTCAGCTAAACATATAACTTACCACCAGGTCAGGTTTGCTTTCAGAGTTCCTTTTTATGGCTGTTTCAGGCTCTAATAAGAGTTTTATGTGCATCAGAGAGGAAAATGTATTCCAGTTCAAAACCAAAACAAACAGTACCCTCCCCTCATCACAACAGGCAAGTGCCTGTGGAACAAATTATGGGGAGAGTAAGACCTCTGAGAGTCATGACTTCAGATTGATGCTGAGCAAGTTTTAGACTCAGATTCCAGATCATCTCTCTGAAAAATAAATGACTTCAGAAAACCTGGGCTTGACCTTGCACACTTACCCTTGGGATCTGTTCTTTGAGATCAGTTTTTTTCCCTCCGAATTTGAGGTGAGTTTGATCAGTGAAAAACAGGAGGAGTTCTAATATAACTTCTGCAGGAATGAAAAATTTGGATTCCATGAGAGCTTTGTGAACAGCAAAATTAGACTTCATATGCCATGCCCTATTAATACTGGGAAATACCGTGTGGCTTTGAAAGAGGAAACCTCCCAGAGCAAAATTACTGTGATTGCACAGAAATATATCTGTGTCTATATCCATATCTATAGCTGTAGGTGGGTGGATAGATAGGTAGATATATGTGTTTATACATTCTCTCTGAGGATCAGGTTGCAAACATGGATGCCCTCTTGTGGGTGAGAATGCCACTACCCATATACATAGTAATCCAAGAGGTTTTAGGATTTTTGGAAAACAAATGAAAATCTAAAGTTTTTGCCTTGATTTTAGAGGCATGACTTTGTCTGTTTCCTTTGAAAAAGAGTTGCAGTGCACAGCTCTTCCATTTCTTAGTTTTACATGATTTTTAAGTACAGAACTCAATTACGGTTTTATTAGCTGGTGATTACCTAACATACAGAATTTTATGAGTATGAGGTAAAACAGAGTTATTCAGATGTCAGGAGAATTTTTAGAAGTGTTAAGTCAAATATAGTTCTTAAAAACCAGGGTGTGGGAGGCCTCATTACTCAGATACTAAACTGTGATGATCCCTAATAAAATTTTAAAGGCCCAAATTGGTCTTGCAATCTGCCCTTTATTGCTAAATTTTCAAGATAAAACTCTTGTTTTCCTATTCAAAAATGAGACGATCTTGGAATCCAAGCACCCAAAATGATTGTGGTGCTTTTTAAAACTTCAGAATTGAAAATTTGTATGCTCTGCTTCTCAGATCATACATAATTGATCTGGTGGTCCTAAAGTGTACAAATGTTCTTGTTTAAATTTGCAAGAAGAATGTTGAAATTTTATCAATAGAAGCCTGAAATAGCAATAACCTTCTCAAACTGCTTTCTTTCAATAGAAAACAGTTGAAAAAATTAAGAAAAAGTAACAATTACCCATCTGATTAATTCAACAGGTGGGCAACAGTCTATCTTTTTAATTCAAGAAATTATAAACAAAATTGATTACTGTTGGTAATTTGAATACTTTCTTTCTGTTTAGACTTCATTTCCCAACTTTCCCTCAGGGTTGAGTTATTTTGTGTTAGAAAAGAATTACAAGGTGTTGCATTTTTAAATTCACACAAGTCAGTGGAAGAGATAGAAAGTTTTGATTGTTACCCACATTCTGCAGAGTTCCCCTGAGCGTGAAATGTGAAAAATCCAGACTGAAATGGTTTCATTTCATTATCTCTTTCCGCCAAAAGACAAAATTCAGAGTTGAAGATTTTGGCACATTATAATTGGGTAATAAGATTGTAAATTCTTTAAAGTGCATTATACTGAAAATGCATATAAAATTATACTTGGGGTTATTTTGGCCAGCAGGAAAGAGAGGGAATCTCTCTCAGGTTATATGTTTAGCTCACAACAGCAATTGTCATTCAAATCACTGTTCATCATGCTGCTAACTCACTACAGCTTCCATAGACCATCCTGTAAGTCAGGAAGTATCTTAGATGTGATGTTTAAAGTAATAATTTTTTTTCCTGAAGAGTGAGTGGTAATATTGGAATCAATAGCTCTAAGGAGTTAAAAAGCTTTGTTCCATGTAAGGCACTCTGTTGTAATTGAAATGGTGCTTAAAGGCAGGGTTCATTTAAGACACAAACCATCTACAGATGCTTTTTTCCGTGTGCAGCAAGGAAAGAGTTTTCTGAGGCTTAAAGATGCTGGGGATTTGGAAATAAGTATATTTCTATGCTTTTTTTATCTGAACCCATGTCAAAAAAAATGTTCAGTGTTTATAGGGTGAAATGGTCTTTCCCCCTCACATTATATTTTCTCATTTTTCTTGTTTAGGTTTTTTGATAATTGTGTGGGTGGGGTTGTATCTGGTTTTTTGGAGAAGAAAGCTTGTTGTCTAACACGTGTTGCAGTGAACTTACCAATGTATCATTTGTGTTGTCATATGACTCTATATATATGTTATACCTGAGATATAAATTTGTATCCCTGTTTCAACTTCTAATGCTATGAAACTGTACATCATTTTGATCTATTTTGTAGCATCTATGCATTTAAATAAATAAGTAAAATTATCAATATTTACAGTTTATGTTCTTTTGAGACATCTTTTGTTGTTTCTTTTTTCCATTTGTTTCTCAAAGACAACAAGTTTTCAGGGAGACAGTAAAGGACAGATCTAAACTGAATTTTAAATCAGGTTGAATATATTTATGTAAGTGCATATGCTTTACACTGGAGCTCCATGATGTACTTGAAATCTGTCTCAATGTATCCACCCATATGGATAGGAGCCTGTCTTTTGGTGTTAAGAGATGGAACTCTTCATTAGAATTAGTGTTCAGGGTATATTTTCTTATCTGCCTCTGGCCAAGAAGAAAAATCTGAACTGTGACCAAAGGAGATATCCACAGAAAATCGCAGAGGAATGATGGTCAATTGGCCAAGTGTTTTTCCAGGGAAGGAGCCATGCTACAGGCAGAAAAAGAGTAGTTCTTTGTTCCTGAATGATTATTCTTCCTCCCAAGGTTGTACCAAAGCTGTAAAAGCTACATTTGGAAGCAAAACTCAGACATTTTTAAAATAAAAAGGAAGCTGTGTCATGAGGACAAGGGAAAAAAGAGGGAGGAAGAAAAGGCATTTTTAAAATGCTTAGACGTAGCCTCACAAAAGCTATTCAAGCTCAGTACGTAAATCCTTGGTTCTCTTTGGTTCATCCATCACAAGCTGGACACAAACTACTTTTCTTAAAATTCAGTGTGACACTAATTATTATTTTATGTATCATTTAGACATTCAGCTAGGAGGACACAGTCTTACAGAATACAGGAAAGAAAAGAAGGGAGAGCAGATTCTTTCAGAATGCCACCGTGCATTTTCCCTAGTATACTATTTTGTGTGTAATGACATTTTATGATTTTTATCACACCTGTTTCTGATGTAGAAGTTTAAAGAAATTTGGGATTAATAGTATGAGCAACTGAATAAATACAGCACAAGCTGTTGGCAGCCTCTGGGCAATTGTAATGGGATTATGGCAAATATCAGTATCCGAGCAACAATATTCAGTGTTGTTGCAAGTCTCCACCTCATCTGAGCCCAGTATTGTTTGCACTGTGACAAGAAGAAAGTGATTTTGCCTAATTTCTTATTTCTTAATGGACTTGTTTCTTTTTTTCTCTTTCTATCTTGCTTCTATCCCTTCTTTTTCATGATCTGTGAATTGGTCTGCAAGTTTTGGAAAGACAATGCTGATAGACATCAATCCTCTAGAGTATTTTTCATTTTCTTATTGTTGTCCTTTTATCTGGATCTGAGAATGAAGATTTCCACTTAGTACCAAGTCTCAGTCTTCCAGTTTTCTAATCATGGTTTCCATCTGGCCTTCACACGTTGATTTTTCTCCAAGAGGTCCTAAAACATGGAAAAGCTGATGTGTATGTAGCTCAGACAACAATACAGGGAGTAGATGAAGATGGGAGTTTGAAAGCACTTGTGGAAGCCACAGTTCAGATGTAGTGGAGGTGCTCTAAGCTGTGATTGCAGCAGGAAAAATTGCATCACTCTTTCCAGGAGGCATCAAGTCCACATTTCATTGTGGTGCCATGGTTTAGTGTACCTTTATGTCACTGCACATTGGTTATGGTCAGGCTGAGAACCTCTCATGTGAACTAGGAAATTGTGTTTGCCTTATTTTTTTGGGTAAGCATGTGTCCACAGGGTAATAACCACGTATATCTACAGATAGTCAATGTGGCATCATAGCCATTTACAACCTAGGAGAGAGACAGACCACTTCTTGAGCAATCATGCTGTGCCTGAGAGTCTAGTTAAAACAAATTTTGCCCTAATCTTTAAGTGCTCAAATCCCCAATGACTTTGACATCAGAGGTATTAATTGATTATAATTTGGTGCTTTTTTTCCTGTTAGGTTTGTTTTGTTGGGTTTTTTTTTTATTAGTAACAGTAATCTGAAAATTATTTCTTCATCCAGATGAGTTTTTCCTGTATCTTTAACATATTACCTTGTGTTTCACTGGGGGACCATTGTAATAGTTGCATTTCTTACATGTATGGCAGGCCTTTACAGAAACATGAAAACATCTAATGGAAAACAACATGAAGAGTTCTTAACAGCAATAATAGCAATAGAGAGTGTGTTTTCTCAACTTGTCAGTCTTCATGGCTTTCTTTTATTTTCTGTGGGATTTCATCCTGAGCTCTAACTCCATCATTTTGAATCCTCTTTTCATCTGAGGCAGGACAGGGTTATTTGACATTGTCTGTGAAATCTAGCACTGGACTTGCTTGGCCAGTTTGCAGTCCATACATCTGCAGCAACATGCTTGGAGTGCTGTTTCACAGCATTTTGTAGACATTGGCAACTCTGAGGCGATGGTATTTTCAGCCAACAAGGACTTTGACTCATGATGGGAGATTTTTTTCACCCAGGTAACATCTGAAGTCTCCTCTTTAAGTGAATGTATTGAAATTCACTTTCATTAGCAGCCGTGGCAACTGAGTCTATACTTGATCATACTGTTGTACTAGGATGTAGAACAGAACAAAGAGAGGCATGTACTAACATACATGTAGAAGGTGAATAAATAATTTGCATTATTTAAGTAACATTCCATGTTCTGTGAACTTTTAATATCTCTACATCTGTTTAGGTGCTGTAGGGCCCGTGGCTGCTTTAAATTGGATTTTATTTTGGGCCCATTTTTTCTGCATCATTCTTCAAAGAGTCTATATACTCCTCCTTGTTTGCAGGATCAGATGTGTTGATAAAGTCTTCATACTAACTGTGATCTACCTGCAGATCTTGGCATGTAAACTCCCCATATTTTCTATTTTCAGTACACAGGTTTTTGCTTTTTTAGCTTTACCCAAAATCTCCAGCTTCTCCCATAGCTGCATGATCTTGTCATTCTCATTTCATTCTCCTCCCAGTAGAAAGTGTACTGTTTAGTGTGCTGTATACCACCAGCATTTTCTATTTTCCAATGAAAAACATATGTGCCAAAATAACTGTGATGGCAGTCTGCAAAAAAACAGTATCTTCCTATGGGTGTGTTGAATGTGCACAGACATGTGGGGTTTTTTCCTATGGGCAGTGCCAGAATCCTGCTGATATATCAGACACAGAAAAATGTTTGCCATTAGCTATCCCCTGAAGGATTTTTCCAGTCACAGGTAGTGGAAAATATGCTTCTTCTACTTATCTGTTTGATTATTTTGGGTATGTCCAAAAGCAAAAATAAGCACACTGGTTTTAAGTGAGTGTATCTGTTTTATCCATTATTCTAACCCCAGTGTAGTCACCTGGAGCTGTATACCAAAATCTAATGCCTGGGAACAGTATAGATCAGTAAGCTGAGGGCAAGGGATCCTCCAAGATTAGCTCAGGAACACAAGATGTCTTTAGCAGTCCTGGAATACTTTTATTTCCTTGCTAAACACGTCTACATGGGCCTCATACCTGGACTTCATGATGACACTGTGATATTTCTATCTCCAGAGTCTCTTTCGCTTTCCATAAGTCATATCATGAAACTATCACACTGAAGCAGCCTTGTTGCTTGGAGGACAAAGCATCAGCTAAAGATCTAAATGTAATTCCTATGGCAACTCAGGAGTCATAGGTGGGAAGCATCCTTTTATTGCTGGAACAGCCTGACTGGAGAATGCACAGCAGTGAAAGATCCTCCCCTCTTTGAAAGATGTCAAATTCCTTACCTGCTTAGCTTCTTTTCTTTCTATGAAATTTCTTCATAAGACCAATACTTCTAATGAAAAAAAAAACCCAGCTCTTTACTCAGCTTCTATTGAAGTTTCTGTGATTGCCATAATTTAATTACCCAGGCATGTAATTCCTCTACTCTTTTGTGGGAATAAACTCAACCTGAATTGTATCCACTCATCTTCTATTACTTGTAGGTCCTCTGAGAATAATGTGAGGAATGTTTCAGGATAAAAAGAAGCCAAATTTTTTAATTATCTTTCCCTCTATTTAAATCCATTTATTATCTTTGCATGACAAGAAAATGTTTTAACTATGGTCTGCAATCATTGATATATGCATATGTTTTCAACTTAGTTGGCTCTTTTCAGCTTTTTATTCCTCCATAAAAGGTACTTTAATTTCTTTTTATGTCATTCTCTTCAAGTGTTTTCCAGAGGCTTATGGTGGCCAATACAGTTTTTGAGGCAGATAATTCCCCACTCTCACAACTGGGTTACCAATTGTCCCTCACACATCATCTCTCTTTTGTGTGATCTTTACAGCTTGTTACTCATGATCTGTGGATGCTGATATTTTTGAACTTTGCTGATATTATTGCATAACTTTCTCTGTGTTTCTTGCAGGACATCATGTTATCTGATTTTGTCTCTTTTTCTTCTCTTAAGCTAGTATCCTGGTGTCTATGGGTGCTAATAACTTTTTCACAGAGGCCCATGTAGTGATACCTTTGAAGGAACTCTCCTCTGAAATAATGTCATTTAGGTGCATGTGTTTCTCTGCAGATATATAGCAATGGGCTCAAACATCAATCTTTTGAAGTCAGGAGTCACAGGATATGCAAGGTTGGAAGGGACCACAGTGGGTCATCTGGTCCAGCCTCCCTGCTCTAGCACAATCATCCTAGAGCACATGGCATAGGGTCGTGTCCAGATGGTTCTTGAACATCTCTGTTGAGGGACACTCCACAACAGTCCAGGAAAGCAGAGCTCCATTTTGCACAACAGTGACTTAGGAAGACAAACACCATCATTCCCAACACCTGCCCTTCTTCCTTCTTCTCCCAGCTATAAATGCTTAGCGTGACACCAAACAGTACAGAATATCCCTTTGGTCAGCTGTCCCAACTGTGTTCCCTTCCAGCTCTTTGTGCACCCCCAGCTGCTTACTGGAGTGCTGGGGTGAGAAGCAGAGAAGGCCTTGATGTTGACCAATAATAAAAACAACCATATATTACCAGCACTGTTTCCAGCACAAATACAAAATATAGCCCCATACCAGCTACTATGAAGAAATTAACTCTATCCCAGCCAAAACCAGCACACAAATCATTTTAAGAAGTATCACTTTCCCTCAGCAAGTGAAGAAACTTAAAAAATACCTACAAGTTTTATATTCTTCTCCAAAAGGTGCATGAGCATATAACAGAGAGAAAAGGGTTAGAAAAAGGAGAAAATCCATCAGAAGGAGTAAAATCCCAGCTTCATGAAACTATACAAATGGAAAAGATAATTTTAACTTGGAGTCTTTGAAAATTTCTACTTTAGCACATGCTGATTTTGTGCTCTGAAGATTTCATACTGTTGAACTCACTTCAAGTGTAAATACTTTTATTTCCAACAGCTGCATTTACAGAAGAAACAAAACTAGTAAAAGTCCTTAAACTGAAAAGGATGGTATAAATAAAATATCTGATTTGGGTAAAAAATTAACTTCTTCATTAAGGGCCCTTATTTTCTTAAGGTAAACAATGCTATTTATTTACTGTAAACCAAATTACATTAGAAATTAGTTTCTACTCTAAATTCCTACAATAGTATTGAATTTATTAAACAAATTTTCTCCAATTACATTTTAACTATGACTTTAAAATATTTTCATCTACATTAACTAGTGTTATGGTATGTACTTCTCAATGTTAAAACAGTCTTTGGGGTTTGCCAGTCAGAAAATAGAGGTTCTTAAAACTGCAGTATATGTTTTTCTCTCTATTTTCTTATAAATTATGTGCTTTCAAAACACTATGTATTAGTTTTAACTAATAGTTCAGAATTCTCTTTAAAGATATATATTTTCAAAATTTCTTACCATTATATTAGTAAAAATCTCATACTTCCTCATGAAGAGTGAGAGGTACTGAAATGATAGTTCATGCACCACGTGGTACAACAGCTGGGCAAAAAAGGCAAAATTTCAAGAGGTAATTTGTTTATTTAAAGAGCTACTTAGACAGAATATAAGTACCTACATCTAAGAAAATGACTAATAATTCTTGCTTTCTACCAGCAATGTCCTAATAGAAATGACGTTCCATAGAAGCAGAGCATGTTCACTTGTTTTCAATGGTAAAATGATAACTGAATTTTGACATCTCAAGTATTGAGGGCTAGAGCCTTCTTCCTAGGAAGAAACAGAGGGCTCAGAAGAGCTACAGAACAAGGAGATTGTTCCTTTTGCTGTCTAGAAAGAAGAGGCTGAAGTTTTGGCAGAAAGTCCTGCTTATATAAATGTTTAGGTTTTTTATATACTGTGTATTATTTTTTAGATAACCCTTATGAGAAGTAGGTGCCTAGGAGTTACTTTCATCCTTGTCCAGAGGGGATTCAAGCCCTTTATCACACTTTCCATGGACTCCCAAATAAAGCTTTCTATAAGTGCAGAAGAGCGTTGTCAAAAATCATTGGCAAGGATCTACAGCTGCACAGCCAGGTGTACAGCAGTGTACAGTAAGAGGCCCAAGGGAAAACAAAAGTGGTGGTTTGGATACCTAACTAGAAAAGTTACAAACCTCAGCCCCTGCTCTCAGGACAGTGGCTGCTGTAGACAGTGATTTTGGCATGCAAAATGTCTAAAATTATGCATTTATTTTTAAAGATAGAATGTAAAATGCATCATTTCAAGGAACACAGACTAGAATCCACCACCTGCTTTGGAAGAGTGTATGTCTTACCTGAGGACTGGGGTATCACTTCATCTCTAAACCTTACATAGACTGGACAATTCCCCAGAGTCACTAGGTAGAAGCCAACTCTGAAGTGTGTGTTATTTCATGCAGAAAAAATATTCCATGCAAAAAAAATTTAAGAAAGGAAGTAGACATAAATTTGAATGATTTTTAAGCATGATGAGTGCGGTCTCTTGGATGTTTTCTAAGTTTAAAGTGAGGGAGAGCCTCATCTGATAAGCATAGATCTTACCCTACAGATAGGGTGGGGGAGGTAGGGATGTGAGCCATGTAGTGCTAGGGTGACAGAAGGCCAGATACTGCTACTTTTATTCCAGCTGTGTAGTTGAAAGGGTTACTGACTTTATGTAGTGGGATTAATGGCAAAGTAAGATAATACAATGGTAAAATTGTGCTAGAAAAACAAAGACTATGGTATTTATCTGTGCATGTAAAAGTATATTTGGATCTGCATATATTTCTAAGCTTTCACGTTCCTCATCCATGAAAAGTTTGGCAAACCTTAGCATTACTACAAAGAGTATATATTATTCCATAGGATTTACTTCGTAACTTTTTTCCCCTGCACCTTAGCCAAGCTTCACCATGTGTGTGCATAAGAAACCCTTGAAAAGCCAGCTGAGGGCTGAAATGTTGGGAATTTGCCCTCTTCACCCTTATGAATAAATCTTTTTTTAAAAGCAAGGAAAAAATCCTCTTGGCTTGGACTATCTCAGCATGCTGACTGTGCACAAACCAAGGCTGGAATAATTGTGCATTACCGTGATTTGTTTTTGTATTGCCTCCTTGTCATGTTTTAAAAAAAGAACACAAGTATTATAATTTCTTATTGCTGTGCACCAGGTGCTTGCCAGATAGCTAAGGAGGGCCAGCTGTTAGCTTTCAGGAGATGCCAGTGGAAGGACTGATAAACCTTTTTAAACCAATGAATTCAGAAACCTGTAACATTCCAGGAAGTAGTACAGCATTTTCTTGCCCTGAGAAGGGGTGCTAGCAAAGCACTGAATCCAGCTTTAGCTATCTTTTTAGAAAGCAGAAGGAAGGAAAAGAAAGGCAGCAAAATGTGCATGATGTGATGAGCTAATTCTTCATGGACCACCAGTGAGTGTTCCGCAAGCAGCACTTTGAGAACTGTTTCTGTAAATGATGCCAAATGAAAGCATGGTCTGATAAACCCAAAGAAAATAGTTCTGTCTGTCTCTACCTACCCATAAGCTGCACAATGAAAGCACTGAGGCTTGTTCCAGTGCTACTCTTGACACCTAGGTTTATGAAAGCTGCAGATACACGAAGAGAGTTTATATTGAAAATTATATTGCTGTCAGAAAATCTAAGTGCAAGTGCTATCAGTGCTGTTTTTGAAACAACTATTGAAACAGGATGACTTTGGTTTTCCTGCAGTTAGAACAAAAATTTGCCATTATTTGCCACTTGATTTATATCACCAGCTAAGTTTGCTTCTGTTTTAATGCTTTAATGCATTTATATATGCTTTAATAACCAGAGCTACTCTGGTTTAATAACCAGAGGTGCTCTTTCTTGTCCTACTACTTGTCTCATGTCCCTAAACTAGGACACCCATCCTTTAAATTAAATGGCTTTCAATTAAGCTCAGTCTCATAGGTCTGATCTGGCACTATCCCAGGAAGCAAAGTTTGCCAGTCACTCCAGTAGAAGTTGGTTCAGATCTGCCCAACAGTGTGTGTGGTGGAAGAAGCACTGAAGATTTCTCCTGTGCTGCCATGTCATGCCACCACGCCTGTGAAAGCTGGTAAGAAGGCAGAGCATAGATGGAGAAGGCCAGAATTTCACTAACTAAACACTAATGATATCTGAAGATGTCCTGAGCAAAGCTGCCATCTTGCTCCTCTCTAGTCACAAAGTTCCTTTTTCGCCGTCTCTAGAACTTGGACTTCTCTTCCCTGCTCTTATTCCATTGCTTTGTGCTTATAATAAGTAAACACTTATCTGAACCCATAATTAATCTTTTTTGACCCTCCTTTATTGGAAGGGGTGGGGGAAGGGGAGTGGCTGATTTGGAGTTTAATTTCCTGCTGGTATTAAAACAGCACACCTGACATTGTGAGGAAGATGAAAAATTTGCCAGATTATCTCCAACAGCAAAACTTTCCACTGACCACCAGAATTAATCATTAGGCAGAATCAAAGTTTTTGAAAACTATATTGTTCAAAAAGTCAGGGAGTTTATACCCTGAGGAAACTATTATGTTTAGGGGTACTGAAGAAAGAAACAGTTGCTCTCCACTAAACTGTGTGAGACAGAGAGAAAGGCATGCTAGAAGAGATGGCATCCAAACCCATTTCTCTGTTTTGTGCTCTCACTCTTCTATTTAATCATAACCATGGGGTGGTAAATTTGTTTGACTTAAAAAATCAATTTTGTATCAGTCATTTCACTTTGCTTTAGGAGGTAAGCTGACTGTAGGTACAGTGAATGACATAATGGCAGTATTCGCAGCTGAAATAGTTTACAAAGAAGCATGTTCATTAAGAAAGTGTCAGAATAAAGCAAACCTGGTGAAATACAGTTGTATAAATAACTTACATGGATAAAGAGATGACAGTTCCTAGCATCTGTCTGGTCTCATTCTTGACATGGTCCACTGAAAATTAAACAGACAAAGCTCTACCAAACAACCCTCAGATCAGATTTTTTCATAGCTTGTTTTCAGCTCCTTCATCAAAATGAAAATGTATTTTTGAGCTGTGCATATTTTGAGAAAATAAACTGACTCACACAGTAGAGGAAATTGTATTGTTCATACTTTTGTATCAGTTCTGAGACTGTACATGAGCATGCTCAGATATGTTTCAAAAACTGCCACTTCCTTCAGCAAGTAGCTTCCCTTTATATTTCAGAAGCTTAAGATCTGCATACATCTGAGCTGTGCTCCTGGACTCAACATATTCTAAAAATGGGAGATTAAAATTCTACAGATTTTTTTCTGTGATTTCTCTCAGAGTCCCTGAAGCAGATAATTTTAAAGGAAAAATAGAAGATATAAATATGACTGGATATAGGGATTAGAATTTGAGGAAGAAATAAAAAAAAAAAAAAAAATTTGGGAGCTGTTTGTACATAGATGTAATTGCTGATAGATTTTGCATTAAAAATGTATGTGGTAGATCAATACAAGTAAGGAGAAGTAAGAAGTAGGGGTTTGACTGCAGGATCTGATCAGCAAACTAAGATGAGAGTGAAGCAGGCATATAGCAGAAAGCCAAGAGAAGGCAGAAATCAGAGAAAGTGAGAGAAGGAGGAATTGTGGAAAGAGTAAGAGGCAGAATAAACACAAAGATGATAGAAACATACACATTAGATTTAACTGGAGTGACAGTTAAAAGAAACCTCTAGCTTACATTATCTGCTGGCAGAGATAAACCATTTTTGGTAAAATCAATTTTAATCCCTGTAACTTGTAATTCTATGGCCCACTTTAGCATACCAAAATAAACTTTCCCCCACATTCTATATCACTCTGTCATTACAACTGTTATTTCAACTTTTCCTTTTGAAAAACATTCAGCCCTCTAATAGCCAGTCAGGGAGAGAAGATTTATTTTATCCTTCTTTTTTTTTTTTTAAAAAAAAAAAAAAGGATCATAGAAGCCAAACTGTACTGAAGAAAAGTTCAGCAGAGTAGTTCCAACACACAATACTTTTTCCAAATGCAGTGAAGGTACAAGACAAGTTGGTCACATGAAGCATGTGACAGTACTAAACAAAAGAAAAAAGTTATATACATATAAATATATATATATAATATTTAAACTGGTCCTCCCCGTGCTGGGAGTTCTAACTTCTAGTCTTTATACCTCTTCTAAGAGAAAACATCTAAGGCTAAAAATGAACACAAAGTAAGACTGCAATGTATACCCACCACCCCCTCCACCAAGGGCAAAGGATGTGGCCTGGCCTCTGCTTCCTTCAACATGTGTGTTGGACAACATGTATTTCTGCTTAATTTTATCTTTAAGAAATCTCACTATTTTTCCAGGCAGCTGGCTTGCTTCCTTCCCCTAAGGAAGGAATGTAGAGGAATTTTGGCATTCTTATTTCACGTTTTTCTCATCTTACACCACTTTTATACCACTAAGCATTAATCTGCTCCTTTCGGCAAAAAGGTCCCTGGTTTCCACACCTGTAGGATAAGAAAATGAGCAGATATAGATATTTTGTCTGCCTCTCTGCTTACTGATCTTTTTGCTGCAGAATTCAGTGTCAGCACATATTTTTGGGGCCTGAGTATGGATGGATATTCAGCATTTTGGTCAAGCCTCACACACCCATTTTCTCTTCCACAGAAAGCAGTTGTCATTCATTCCCACAGCTGGAACATTGCCTCAAGTACTCATGTGTCTTGCCCCTGGTCCTGACTGATTCTGTCCTGCCTTACAGGCATGGAGAATGCCTCTCTGCCTTTACTCATTATTGAAAAATGGAATACCTTAAAATAAAAAAACGTAATTTTTTTTTTTTTTTCTAGTCTGGGATATTTTGCTCATCCCAGTACTTTTCATTATTATCTTCTTATGTTTTGTATTTCTCACTTCTTTATCACTACTGAAGTGGGCTTTTTCAGTGTCCTTGGTAGGACAAAGAGAGTCTTTATGGCCAACTTTCAGAAAATGGCAGTGATAAATAGAAACAAGATCCAGCTTTTATTCAACATTTGATATGAATTATGGCAATTTGTAGTCATTAGAGTTTTATTGAAGAGGCGATAGATTCATTCTCTTGAGCAGTAATTCAATGAATCAATGAATCAATGAGTCCTTATTTTAGAAAACAAAACATAGGTCAAACTTGAACTTGCAGATGTTAGCCTACCAAAGAAGACTTTCAGGGAAGGAGGAAAATTCATAATCCTACAGTTTCAGCGTGTGATATTGTTGTGTTTTGTTTGAAGCAGAGGGGAGAAGCTGACAGCTTTGTCATCAATAGTACAGTCACATCTAGACACGGTCTGCTACATTTAACCTTCCCTCCACTGTCTGCATCCATACATTGAAAAGAGAAACCAATAAGATCCATTTTATACAGGCAGAAGGAGTTATATCAACAACAACCCCTGTAAACTGAATCCAATCAATTATTTAAAAAAGACATTCAAGTTTTTGGGGAAACTATAGGAATGAGAAGAATAGAACCATAACGTTGGAGAAGTGGACGTGGACACATTTGAAAAAAGTGTCATTAAAATATGTGGGACATACACTGATACATTTTTATATACATATGCTATTTTTAATCAAAAGAGCTATTTATTAGACAGCTAAACTTTAAAAGGTTTTTCAGTTTATTTTTGAGTATTCTGGCCAGTTTCTTATGCTGTATTGCTAGCATGAGTCCATCTGTGAGAGCTTTAATGCTGCATCTTTAATGAACATTTTAGTGTTTATCACATTTGTATGAGTTGAAAATGTTAAGAAAATAATCCTAAAGTTTCTAAACTTTAGGTTTAGGAAAAAAAAAAAAAAAAGTTTCACCACATAATGAGCCTTCTTGTTCTCAACTTAATGAGGGGTGTGTATCTCGAAGATCATGTGAAAATAACTATGACTAAACAAAGGTAATTTCACCACCCACCCTTCTTCCTTAAAACAAAGTGTCCTAGACAACTATGTGTAAATAGACTACTGCAGTTGTCATCACTTCAAGTCAGAAAATATATGAATTATCTTTTCAGAAGCTGTATTTGCCAAGATCTATATAATATTTTTTTATTGCTGCTTAATTTTGAGATATTTTTTTTGGACTAACAAAAGGTTGAGATTATGCAATGTATTTTACTTCGTACTACTCCTGCAGTGTTAATGATTGAGTATCTTCCAACTATGCCATTGTAGTTTTGCAATTTTCAAATTTCACTAGTTTAAACTTCCTCTCATTATTTATTAACATACCTTCTAATAAAGTATTGCAAAATCCTATAAAATGGCAGACTGTAAAACCTCTAATACTTATTCTGTAAGAACAATACCATTTTTCATGAAATAAAAACAGAATTTCTGTTAACTTGGTAGAATAAAGAGTTACGAGAATAGTTTTAGCAGTCTGGTAGAAATTCCCTGTCAACACCTTACAGAACAATTTATCTGCCAGTCCTCTATGAAAGCCCAGGTGATTCTTCTAAAAGATGCTGTCAAAGAGCAATCCTTTGAAGTCAAAAATCACAAACTGTGATGTTTTTAACATCTGCCTGAAGAACTTATGGCCTAGGTTTCAGGTGCATAGAGTGTGAAACAGCTTGTGCTGGGTGAGGATGTGAAATATCAACTGAGAAAAGAATCATAGAATCACTAAGGTTGAAAAAGACCTGTAAGATCATCAAATCCAACTGTTGTTCCCAAACCACCAGGTTACTGCTAAACCATGTTCCCCAGAAATGCTAACATAAGAGGTAAGAAGCCCATCCTAGAACATTAAGGAACAGAAGAGCTTACTCAGGGTCTAAATTCCTTAAGATGGCAGAGTAAATTAAATTCTTACTGATCACATTCCATCTGAATAAATATAGGACCTTTGTAAAAATATGAAAACAAGGATGTTTCTTTCTTTAATACCAGTGTTTTTGCTAAATCCTGTTAGTTTCCTCTCATGGTTGCTTGTTACATGTGTGGCTTGACAAAGCCACGAGGGACAGAATTAGGAAATCACTGTAAGACCATCATAGGGACATTTTAGCATCAGTTCAGCTCTGTGAAGAGGTCATTGCATCTGAGCATGTGTGAATTTGTAGGGAAAATGAGCTGTACCATTGCAGTTGCTATAGGAGTTTGAAACTGCATTTTTTTGGTGTAGCTCGTAAAGTGCTCCATTTTTTGAGGATCAAGATGAAGGCAGAGAAAGGTTAGACCTGAGGCACTCTGAAGGAATAGTTTGAAAACCATGTGTAAGTTCAAAGCAAGTCTCCTACTGAGAAATGCAAAGAGATGTTTATTTTCAACAGAAAATAACAGTTGGTTTCAAAGCAATCTTGTATTTCCAACCGAGTTATTTGTAGGAAAAAAACTATGAAAATATTGGAATGAAGTGCCATCACAAGAATGTAGTGTGAAGTTAACAACTACAAGGTTGTCATTATGAAAAATTCTAGGATTCAGTCTCTCTTGCCAAAACATACATAAATATATATAATGCTGTTAACAAGACACATATGTCTATCACCAGACAGTATAATTATGTCTGATAATTATTATAAAAGCTAAATAGGTGTTAATTGAACACTTCCTTTTTTTATATTTTTTTTACTGGTCCCTCCCCTTGTATCCAAGTTTATTAGCTCCTTGGCAATTGCCTTGTGCCCTCACCACAAGACTGGAGGGAGCTCCAGGCAGTCAAGCTATGGAAAAGGCCCAGCAGTTCCACCATGCAACTTCATTGTCTCATCAAGGAGACAGCTTCTTTTAATATTACTTCAGCACCTCTGGTGGAGAACATGACATTAATCTTTAGCTGCTTCATTCCCTGGAGATGGAAGGGCATCATAAACATGATGCTCATTAAAGGGGGAAAGACCTTCCATCAGCTGAAAAAACTCTAAACCTCTTTGTAAGGACAGGAAACCATCTGTGATATCAAACCTTCCATGGCACTCATTAATGTCTCACAGACATTACTACTGTCTCATTATAGAGGCACTAGTGAAGAGTATTTTAGTCATGTTTTTGTGGCTTAACAGGTAGAAAAGCAGAATTTAGCAAAATTAATGGTCTTTTAGGAATAGACAGTGACCATTCCTGAGGGAGAAAGACTTTTGATCTGAGATTTATGTTATTAATTTCTTTCAGAAGATACTGAATGTATTTGATAGCAAATTCCTGGAACTTCTCAGGTATTATTTAAAACTTCCAAAGGAATATTTTTGTTGTTTTCCTCTGCTAACCCAGAAGTATGGTCAAAAATAATTTTGCCTTTGCTCTTGCTGTGTCCAATGTTTTAGAGAACTATTTTGTTTCAGTATACACACATTAAATATATATTACTCTATGTATATAAAATACTTTTCCATATTTTTCAGTGATTGATGTAGAGACTTTTGTTCAAAAACAAAATCCAAACTAAATTACTACATTGACCTGTTTTCATAAAGGTTCAAATCAGCAAAAATAGCCTTTTTTATCTCCATTAGCCGGAAAAAAAATTATTGTTACTGGAATAAATAACTTGACTCTAAATATAAACTGGAGGCAAAGTTATAAATTCTCCAGACTTTTCTGGTTGATATTTAATCTGTGTGGATAATGCAAACAGATCAATCCTTTCCAAAACAGCAGCTCAGGATACGGTTTTAGTTATAGAGATCAATGCTACTTCTCAGTGTCCTTGTTTTGTCCATGATGACTGGATTCAAAGTTTAGTCCCTGCCCCTGTCTGAACAGTGATCAAAACCTCAGCTCTAGGACTCTGTGGTAATGCAAGAGTTCATTGCAAGGCTCTGCTGTAGTGACACACAGATAATCCTGGAATATACCACAGCCTGGCTGTTAATAGAGTGGGAAAAAACTTCTGGTGAAGGAGGGATGAAAAATGCTAAAAATCATCCAGAACTTTAATGACTGGCCTGTTGAGTAAAACAGGAGTCACTCTTTCAGCTAGTTTGGGAATGTGTGGGAAGGGGGACCATGGGCAAGTGTTGATAAGTCTGATCATCTACCAAATCAAACTGTATTTTGGGAGAAGTGGAGGAATGTGCATTTTATGAGCCCTGAAGGAGTTGAGCTATGAGAGAGGAACTCAAGTCTCCTGCTGTCAGACTGCAAGCAGATATACACATACCCAAGGGGTATACTGAACCAAGGAGTTCAGTCCCATAGCAACAGTAGCAATGCAAATACAGGCTCCAAGTGAGATAAGTTTTGGTAGTCCTAGGTTTTTGGTTGCCAGAATTGACTTGAAATTAAGTTTTTCTTGAATTTAAATGCTTAAGAAATCATTTGATGTCTAATGGTCGGATAACAACAGGGAGTCAAAAGACTGGGAAGTATGGAGAAAAAAAAATTAGAGTTCATTTTTCATATTAGTTTTTATTTTTTTAAACAGTAGTTTTTCTCCTGATCTAGAATGACGGGATTAATAGAGTTCTGATTGAAGATCTAGCTATTACTTGTTGATTTTATATATTTTTCATTGAAATTACTTGAAAGCTTTCTGAAAAAATCAATCTAAGGAACACAGATGTCTCTTAACAAAACTCAGTACAGAGCAAATTGAACAAGATGAAAAAATTCATTCCAAATCCTTTGGGATTACAGCTTTTAATGTAAACATCAAAGGAGAATATGAGTACACTTTAAAATATTTTTAAATTTCCAGCCAATCACACTTCTGCAATATCATGGCATAATTTGCTTTTACTCTTTCAGAGTTTCCACCAAATATTATTTGTTTTTCACCTTCCTTCTCACTTCATATTTAATGTTGATGTTGAATATTTGTAAATATTGTCTTTGGGTAACTTTATTGTAATAGTTCCACAAGTGAGTTGAGAAGTATGACAAAGGCTCTTGACAAAGGCTACTCAGAAGAAGCATTTTGCTTTCTCCGGTTTTAATATGCTCTTATGGAATCCTGTTAGGGGATGAGTTCTTTGTTGGAGGTGAAAATGTTCTAGAACATTTTCTCCTTCTTTAGTTTTTGTTTTTTTTAACTTCTTCCATCAGACAAGAGTCATGGGTTTTGCAGACTTGCTGCTTTGCCTTTTGAATCTTCCATTTTCTACAGTACACCCATTACTTTCGTGTTTATTTGGCTCTATCACAGCACTCCACCTCCAGTTACAGAGGCAGAAAACACTGAGCCATTATGAATTAGGCAGGGCTGAGAAGAGACTCCAAAGGAGCCATTAGCCAAGAAGAATGCTCATCTATTTCAAAACAGACCAAGCATATCCCAAGGCTGCTGTCAAATATAGATCTGTGTGAGAAGTTTTATTTTGCTTAACCTGGTACCTGTTAATGATGTGATCACTGAAGTACACATGTGCTGCAGTGAAAACATGATGCATCTCCTCGTGTGTTTGCTCGTCAGACCTCTATTAGCTGATCTAGTAGAGTTGCTGTTTTAGCTCGCTGGGTGGAGGCCTGTGGTTTTGGAAGCCACATTTAAATCCCAGTGTTGTGTTTGTGGCTGGCTGATGATCCTGGGGTCAGTTTGTCTGTGGTCACAGATCATTACACCCCATGGACAACAACTCTCATACCACATCACCAAAAATTATATCCTGTGAACACAGTCATGTCTTCTCAACCATCTGAATATTTTAAATGGCTGATTTCTTGAAGAGTGTGTATATTAATTACCTTGGCAAACATGGGATTTATGAATTTTAAATTTTGTCACATTTTAAGAGTTTTGTTTATATATATAGTAATATTCTTTGTTAATGAACACAAGAGAAGTTATTTTACATTAGCACATCACAAATAAAATGATTTGAGAACATCTATTATGGGAAAAGCACAGAATTCTTCCACTAACTTCAGTAAGTGTTGGATCAGTCCCTGAGTACAAGAATATGTCAAATTTAGATCAGGCACAGAAATAACAAACAGGCTAAATCTTACTCTTTTCCCTTATATTATATATTGGAAAAATTAACTACCTTCTTAAATGTACATCATCAAATTCTCTATATAAATGATTCCTATATCTTTACCTAAAAGACACATGGAATTAAGTCATAGAGTTTATGCTTTTGGAGCAGAGCAAAAGAGCACACACAGCAGTGCTGCAGTTGGCAAGTATGAACTGGATGAACTTTGCAGGCTCGAAGACGAAGCTGTAAACCTGAAGTAAAAGCATTTGTGACTCACTGATCTGAATAAATATTTGTTTGTTGAAGTCCATTTCTGCTTTACTAGAAGAGGCAGAGGCTTTCTTATGTGTCTCTGGATGTCCTGCAACTTTCTGTAATTGCTGGCTGCACATATACAAACGTTGGTTAAAAATTGCCTGGAATATGTGAGAACACTAACCAGCTTCTTTCATGGATGAGGAAATAAGACATAATACGAAGACCTTTTTTTCCTTAGAGATTCTTCTAAAAATACTTTTAAATATGCAATTTTAACCACTGAATGCAAATATATGTGTTGTGGAGCTCAAAGTACTTTAACAGAGTTTGACTTTGCAAACCTGTTGGCTAACTGAACTCCTGAAAAAGTAGGAAAAATGTGATGCACACCTACAAATGAGTTGATTTATTTCCCAGTCTACCAGTCTAAAGAGCACCTTTCTTTAAACCTGTGTTCTGGAAGAGATATCAATAACAGCACTCAAAACAAATTTTATAATTCAATGCCACTCCCTCCAGCTATGATCTTTCAAGGTGCATATGTTGCACATGGCATGGATCTGTTAATGAAGTAACCAGAGTAAAACAACCAAGCAGCAAAACAAAAAAACCCAGGTACTTCAGTGTCAACATATCTTGGACTGTGTGCTTGCAGACTATTATACACAGCAAGAACATGTCCCAACTCCAAAAGGACTAATCTTAACAGTTTTAAAGAGTTCCCTACTAAGTGACTTCCAGATATAAGACTTTTTCCAAACTTCATTGCTTTCTAGCAAATAACACAAATAGACCTCTAACATTCTCTTAAATAGAAGAATGATTCTCCATTTTGCAGAAATTTTGTTAATTTTAAGATTAGGAAGTTGTATTAGGGAATTGTGTTTGTAGCTCCTCTGTTCACAAGATGGACTTTTAGGCAGGAGCCATCATTTTAGCAGCACTGACTCCCATACTGAAAAGAACCCTATTAGGGTGTACATACTTCAATATTTCAATGCAGACAATTATCCCAGTTATTTTTCTGCTGCCTATCGTGCTGATCATTTCCTGTCTGACCCAAAGTACATGATTGAAGGAATATGGCAAGCGAGTAAGGAAGCAAATCTCTCTTCAGTATTAGGAGACCCGTGTCTCTCCATCTGGTTGTATCTAAATCCACTCTTATTTCTAAGTGTGCTTAACTACTGCCCCCCATTTCTTAGTGTTTAGATTGGTAGTGTTCAGGCACCTGCTGATCCTGAGCACTTCCAGGTGCTCCACTTCATCATGCAGCCTGGAACAGTTCAGGGAGCTGTAGTTTGAAAACAGAGGCAAATGATGGTACCATCACTCACAAAGTGTCCCCGCATCTGGGTATGCCAGCTCTGAGTGGCTGGACTCAGTTTCCCTGCTTGGAGCATGTTCAGTGCTGGAGCATGTTCAATGCCTTCTGGAGAACTGACAGAACACAGGCATCCTTATACAGATGTTACAGAGTGAGGCAGAAAAGGGAGGATTTATGGATCTTAGGCTGTCTAAAAGATAAGGAAGTGGACTGCAAGTTTATTTTAACATCAGATCATGAAGAAATTTAGACACTGTAATGATGATTTAAAACCCCCATGCAATTCAGGGCACCCTGTTCTGTAAGACGTGGGCCCCAACCACAAAGCTTTTAATCAGAGTAGCCCAAAACTCTGATTTTGCAGCTACAGGCATTGCTTTGCTTAATTTGGAGACAGGCAAGCTATCACTGTGGTCATCAGGAGTTTTTTCCCAAACAAATCTGAAAATGCTTCACTATGTTTGCAGGCATTTTTTGTGACATTAAACCACGTAGTTTCCACAGATTTCTGTATGTGGGAAAAATAAGGCGGAATTAATGCTTCACTTGTGCAGCTCTACAAGTAGGTTTCCTTTTTCGTGTTGTCTTCTTCATTGTTCTCTCTCAATATGTTAAAAAATGCTGCACTTGTCAAACTTCAATCTTTATTTCCTAATATTCAGTCCCACCAGCCCCTTTTCCAACCTGTCTTCTGCTTCTTTATCCTTCCATTCAACCATCTTAATCCATTGCAACCTCCCACCTCTTTAGCCATCTCTGACTGACAGGGTTATGAGTCCTCTCTAGCCATCTCTGACTGACAGGGTTATGAAGATCACAGAGCCATTTAGGTTAAAGAAGATCCTTAAGTGAATCTAGTGCTGCTGTCAACTCCACACTGCCAAGTGTACCACTAAACCATACCCCTAATTGTCAACATGTACTGTCTAAAAATAATAATGACTGCATTATCAGGTGTTGTGGGTTGGTGCTGGCCTGATACAAGGCACCCACCAAAGCTGCTCACTCACTCCCCTCTGCAATGGGAAAGAGGAGAGACAATATAACAAAGGGTTCACGGGCTGAGATAAGGACTGGGAGACATCACTCATCAAATACCACCATGGACAAAATAGGCTTAACTTAGAGATATGAAATCAGTTTTTTCCTAATAAAATTAGAGCAAGATAATGAGAATTTAGTTAAGCCCTTAAAAAACACTTCCCCCCACCCCTCCCTCCTTTCAGCACTATCTCCTACCCCAGCGACACAAGGAGACAGGGTACGGGGGTTATGGTCGTTTCCTCACCCACAGCTTCTCCTGCTCTCAGGGATTAAAGTCCTTCCCCTGCTCCACTATCAGGTCTCTCTTGTGGGAGACAGTTCTTCATGAACTTCTCCATCTCATGAAAAACAGTTCCCTGTGACCTGCTGCAATGTCAGTCCATCCCACAGACAACAGTCCATCCCCAAACTGCTGCAGTGTGGGTCCATCCCACAGACAACAGTCCATCCCCAAACTGCTGCAGTGTGGGTCCATCCCACAGACAACAGTCCATCCCCAAACTGCTGCAGTGTGGGTCACTCTTCCATGCAGTGCAGTCCTTCAGGGACAGGCTGCTCCACTATAGGAGCAGGGCCCCTCTCCCCACAAGTCTCCCATGGGCTCACAGCCATCTTTCAGATACCCACCTGCTCCAGTGTGGGGTTCCTCCACAGGCTGGAGGCAGATCTCTTACATCTCCATGGACCTTCATGGGCTGTAGGGGCAGAGCTGCTTCACCTTGGCCATCCCCATGGGCTGCAGAGGAATCCCAGCTCTGGTGCCTGGAGCACTCCTCCCCCTCCTTCTGCACTGACCTTGGTGTCTGCAGAGTTGTTCCTCTTACATGTCCTCACTCCACTCTTCTCTGGCATCAATTAAAATTGTGCACCCACTTTTTGTTCTTATTTCATTGCCTTGGCCAGCGGAATGTCCATCTTTGGAACCACCAGGGATTGGCTCTGCTGGATATGGAAGAAGCTTCTTGCAGCTTCTCACAGAAGCCAGCCCTGCAGCTCCCCCACTATAAAAAATTCAGGCCATGCAAAGCCAATACATCAGACAAAGCAGAGATAAACAGAAAAGGCAAAATAGTAATAAAAAATGTACAGTGATTCCATTTTGGGCTATAGTATATTGGGTAAACAGACTGAAAGCAAAACACCCCTTACAAATTGAACATCTCTTTTATTTCCATGCAATCTCAGTGCAAATTTTTATAGGAAACAGCACCATAATAACTGTTGTTAGTTTGCTCTTTGCCTTTTATGAGAAGGTTGTTCCAGTGGGTTTTGAACATTTATACCTGGTGAGACAGATACCAGACACAATTGCTATATATCCTCACAGACACTTCAGACATAATATGCACAGAGCCCAAATGCATAGCCATTTTTCAACCTTAAAACTGATCAAACATTCCAACAACTAACCTTTCATTACAAAGACATTTTTTCACTGAAAATGATTTGGTTTTGCAGAGGAACTCCTCTTTAAGAGCAGAGGACAGAAATGTCAGAACTGGAAGGGAGGGAATAAGGAGGAGTTTCAAAGAAAAGGAGCTGTATTACTGTATTGAGTTCAGTATCATGGCCAGCTGTCCCATATTTGTTTCACTAATCTAGTCCACTAGTTCAGAACACAGCCCTTGTCCAGAAAAAGGTCTCCATTGCTGAAATTGCTACAGATAAATATTGTATTTCATAATTTTCCTTTTTCTTCTCCATTTGTCTTATTGCCATATCATTGAAAGGCCATGGAATTGAGAAAGTAAATCCAGTGGCTGTAGAGAAAATAGAGGATAATCCCTTTACTTCCACCCAAGGAAGGGAAGTTGACATTTCTAAGTGTTATATTCTATGTTTAAGTGAGCAGATATACTCTGCAGACATGCTTAAAATTGTAAGCAAGGACCAAATCATAAAAAAGAGAAGATGACTAGGTGTATTCAAAAGTTGCAGATCCATGAGCATCTTTGGATAAAAGTAAGGAAGGAAGTTCATACTCTGCTCTCATTTCTCTGGACTGATCTGTTTACTGCCAATCTTTTGTTGAAATAGTGTAGGATTTTTCTTCCAACACACTGAACTCAGATTTGTTTATAGCAAGGAGTCTCATTATTTTAACATTCTAATTAATGTCCTCATGGAAGGTGCTTATTATTATTGGCTCTACCATGTCTGTAATTCTGACAAATTAACAGATTGAGGGAGACTGTGTTGATGTTGCCTATAGCTGTTTGTGGCTTTCCCATTTGAAAGAGTATATTAAAGTTGGATCCAGATTACAAATGTTTAATCTGGCAAAGATATTTGCTGGCCTCTAAAACAAATATTGTGTCATTAATATAGCAGTATCCGTAAATGGGACTGGCGACATATAATGCTGCGTCTGTGGATATTTTCAAACTCTGTTTAGGGTCCTTAACTAACCCCGTTCTGCGTAGGTAGTTCCACCTCTTCAGTACCTAAATGCAACAAAATAAGTTAAGACTGTATTTTTAGTATTAACTCTAAATTCTCAGGAGTTTGTGGTCTTTAAATGAGACCCTTAGTATTATCTGAATGTAGACTTGTTTTGTGGTTCAATAGAAAATACACAGTATTCAGTTTTTCACTTTTGGTACATTTTTACAATGGCATTAAAAATAGTGAAACCTTTCAAGTTTATTCAAGTTGACATGATGAACCATAATTACATTGTTTAGCAGAGTTTACTGTATAAATACAAGCTTACATTTTTTTGAGTGAATTTTGATCCAATGCCAAAACTGTTCTTTGAACTATTTAGGCTGATTTTTGACATGATATTTAAAGATGTATCATCTCCATCCAAACCACTGAGCTATTATAATATTGCTACAGGAAAGAGGTGTGAGCCAAAATGATATGAGTATTGAAGTCAGGAAAAAATTACTGCGTCGAAACTGGTGGAAAAAAAAACCAAAAAAAAAGCCAAAAAGAACCATGGTCAATTTTATTAATTTTCTACTACCAAAGCAGAAAATTTGAATCTGTTTTGCAAAATTCACCCTTTATGGACTGTGTGGAATAGCTGCTTCACAGCAGGGAACACAAAATGGCAGGCCTGTATTTTGGGCTTTTACTGTAGAAAGGCAGCAGTGAAACCTACCACCAGTGGCAAACCCCCAACATCTCTGCTTAGAGTTTGCTTTGAAGCATTCCATATCACAAGAGAGATGTTCAATTTAGTCCTTATGGGAACAAAAAACGTCAGACAGTGAAATTATTTAGGTACAAATCTCTTGCAAAGCATTTCATCATCTGACAGGTAAAATCATTGCTGAGGAACCTTCCATTGGTATTTTCCATACTATCTTCTCTTTCCTTCTTTCTCTGTCTCATACTGGTCTTCTCAAGGTTTTTTTTTTGTGTATGTACATCTTCTTGTAAAGTTGGCCAAACACCTGAAAAAGTGAGGACAAAATCTTGAAACCTTAGAGAAGTTCAATACTCTTGCAAGAAGCTATAAAGAAACTCTCTTACTAAATGGAATTATACATACAAACTCTTTATTAGGAAGCATTTGTTCGATAGAAGGGGAGTGGAAGATATATGTTGTGAAATATAAATGATATTTATACAATGGATGTGTAATTTTTATGGCTATCAGATGCCATGTGCATCCTTTTGTAAATAATTCACACCTTCTGTCCTTTCACTTAGTTTTTCAATAGCAAATATTGCTTTGCAGGTACTTTTCTTTGAATATTTGCTCTTCAGTAGAAGCATTAGGCTGCAATGCATTAGCTGGTTATTTTCACTGCAGAAGACATTTAAAAATAAATTTATAAACAAAACTGGTGGCTTTTTCAGTCCTTCACTGCCATCTATTGGGGATAAAGTGTATTGAGTGTTCTAAGCAATTAAAGAAAGCTAATCAGCAGAGCAACTTCAAATTAGTGATTCTGTATCAACCTCAGCCATGAAAGAAGATGAACTCTCCACAAAGTGGGACCACCGACCCCCCACCCCTCCAAATTGTGATGATATTGTAGGAAAAGCAAGGGAAAAGCTTACATTTGAAATTGTTATGTAAGTAAGTCAAGAAAAAGGTCAGCTGGAGTGCCAGAAGAATGGGAAAGTGGGGCATCCTTGAATAGTCTCTCTTCTTGTTAAGACAAGCAACATGGAGCTTTCCCATTTACAAAGAGATCAAAGTAAGAAAATACAGTAAAAACAGTGGGGTTTATTTCTAAGCTTATTTATTTAGGTTTTTATTGCATTGCTTAGAGCAAAAGAAAAGCTTTCTAAAAACCAAACAAAAACTTGCTGTTTTCACAGACTTCCCTCAGAGCAGACACAGTCATCTAATTTCTGTTCTCTCTCTGAAGTATAGAGTTATGAAAATATTTATAGACATATTTAGATTTGCACCTTCATTAGGTTAGATATCCTTGAGTCTTGAAGAAGTCAGTCTTCCTTCCCTCAAGACGACAGTAATAAATTTCTATGTTAATTTTATTTTATTCTATCTTGCAATTCTAATTTTTGAGTATTCTACCTAAATCACTTCGTATCTAAGTAAACTAGATTTAGATATTCTTCACCAATAAATGTCAGCCGGGAACAATACTGACCTCTGTTAAGTGACTCTCAAACCCATGGAGATTGAAAGTCTCCTAAATTTTGCTCAATAAAGTGTTACATTTAATTTTAGCATTTAACCCAACTCTAGGTTTCCCTAGACTTGAGTTGTCTTTAAATTTTTAGATGTAGGTGGGAGAAGTATGGAAATATACATATTGTGTATCCCTTGAGTTCTGCTGCATTTTGATGTCAATTTCAAAAATTTAATCTGTTAATATTTTGTGGGATTCACATTGACTCTGCTTTGATTTTGAGTGTTCTCCCTGAAGAAGTGAAGAACCTTTATTCCTGACAGAAAAACTGAATAACAGAGCTTAAGTTTATCCCTAATATATCTTAACTATGTTTAATCCCTATGCTAATACATTCATTAAAGAGGTTATCTGCTATAAAATAAATTTCCTGACTAATGACAACTCTATAGGTGTTATGGAAGAATACACCAACTCACATCCCCACCCCACAAAAGTAAAACAATATGAGCATTACATTTTATTTGTTTTTGTTAAAACATTTCTTTGCAGTTAAACAAAAATGAAGCATGCCTTTTAAGATAGGTCAATCCAATTGGCGTCAGTAGAAGACAGCAAAATAATGTGGTGAAATGAGGTAAATGGAAAGACTTCTGGGAAAAGCAACATCCTATTCATCATTCCCACATTTTCTAAGAAATAGTTTAGTGAAGATATTTGAACATTACTTTTAGTAAACCCATCTAGTACATGCCTAAACATTCTTGAGAAGAACTGCAGGAGTCAAATACTCCCCAGGCCAAGGAGAAAAGCTGTGATGTACTTCGAGGTATTTTCATCTCTTTTGGAAACATAACAAAACACAAGAAGTTTTGGGGTTTTTTTCAGAATTTTAAATGAAAACTTTCAGCATTTTCCTGGCCTAAAAAATTTAAGCAATTCAATATGATTCTTTCACATGTCTTTTCAAATGTCTTTTTTATTTTCACACTTATGAATAAAAATGAAATAGGGCTGAGTTGGACTGGTTGACAAGTAGATAGATAATCCATTAATATAGTATTTGCATAAGTATGGCTGTCAAAAAATAACATAACTTAAGCTTTTCTTTATTTTTCCCCCAAAACCTGCTTCTTATACAATAATTTTTCTCCCTTTGCAAAGAATGGAAGAACCGCGTGTTATAGGTGGGGTTTGGTGACTGTCATCATACATGTAAGACGTTCTCTGTTCATGTGCATTCCTAGGAGTATGAAAGTTAACATGCAAATAGGGCTTAATGAGGGTCTTGGCTGTGAGACTTTTCCCTCATCCCAGGCATCATTCCGCTGTTAATCCTTGCTCCTGCCTAGTGCAGGATAAGCAAGTGCCTTAGCTCGTGTCCCCAAGAAGCCTGATCAATTCTTCACTCTCTGAAGGCAGCTCTGTAGCAAGTCTGGTAATTCAGCACAGCCTGCCTGGAGGGCTTTTGGGCAGCTCACCCTTTTGCAAGACAGAGAACATCTCACTGTCCTGGCATCTACAGGGACCATGGTACTTTCCAAGGATGTGCATCAGTCGCTGGCCCAGAGCACTCAGAGTGACCAAACTCGAAGCTCTTGAAGCCTAGACAAAAACAAGAGGCATTGAGTCCTGTGCACTGAATAATAAACTCATATATTCAGACTGTCTTTCATGCAAAAAAAGCGCAAAAAACTTCTTTCTCATGGTGTATTTGTGGGAACCCAACACCTCATCTCCCCACATCAGCCTGGAGCCAACATATTTACTCCTAGTAGAAACACACACCTTCAGAACTACCATATTCATAGATGCATCTACACTGTTGAGCAGAAAACATAATTCCAAAATAACTATTTTTTTTGGATCATGCATTTTCAAAGTACCCAAAGAAAACTTTTGGAAATGTTTTGCTCAGACAATACTCATATTTGGAAAATATATTTAAAAAACTCTTTCTTTACATCCAGAAGAGAAGCTAGAAGTTTTTGGCAGTAGAAATGGCCCCTTCCTCCTCTCCCATTACAGCAAAACCCACAGATCCAAAGATTTCACTAACCAACAGGGAAACAGCCCCTAATTGTTTTTATGATACTTTGGCCCTCTTTAAATGGCTTATTCAAAAGGATTAAACATAACAGCCTCGCTGCCTGTGTTCTCCTGACAGTGAGGTTATTTCTATTTACATGTGCTGGAGGCTGGAACATGACCAGCACAGTTTCTAAAGGCAGGTTTCCTTTTGCTTCCTTCAAAATTTCTTCTGGATTGAGTAAATGGCTCAGAGGTGTTTTATGATGTTTTATATTCTGTCTGTTAAGAAAGAAAGCACTGAACTTCCATGTATATGCTTAGTCTTGGTTGAATTAAAGTGTTTACTTAACAATTTAAGACTGCATCTGGGTGTTCTAGATCATGATGAATATCATATTAATGGAGTGGGTAAGGCTGGTACCATATTCCCTTTATGAAATAAAATCTAATGGCCATATGAAAAAATAAAGGCTTATGTCCCTTAATATATATGTATTTTCTGTTGGTTTTGTCATAGGCCTATTTTTTAACAGACTTTGGGATAATAAAATCAATTCTTGAGCCATATCTTCTCTACTACAGATGTAGATAATGTTAAATAGCTACCTCAGGTATGGATAACCTGGAGGCTGAAGCACAGAAAACACAAAACTATGTTAAGAGGTCAGTAAATGAATGTACATTTCTCAATACAAGCAGCTGCAGCTAGATGACTTCATTTAATGCTCCTCCTCCCTCAGATCTTACCCAGTCAGTCAACAGCTGATTTATATCTATCCTTTTTATGACTCTTGGGATTTTTCAGGATTCAGCTAAATTTACACTTCAGTCATATCCTTTCATGGAGCAGGGAAGAATAGACAACTGCATTAAAAGGGAAGTTAAAAAGAGCTTGCAGGTAATTTTTCTACAGGCCCCTAATTTTTCTATCCTTTACAAACAGCAGTTTCTGTGGCTCATCAGAATGAAATCTAAGCACTTTTTAGTTTGAGCCTAAAAGGGTAAACTGAGTTCTTAAGGAATCAAATTTTTCTTTACAGGGCAGACACCTTCCTTATCATTTGTCTACACTTCAATGCCAACACTGATGCTGTTAAAATATCTAGATGTTTTACTGAAAACTGTTCTCCCTTCATAATAACTTAATTTAAACCAAGATAGAAACAAAGCAAAGAGTAATTTCATGCAGTAAAGCTGACCAATAAAATAAGCAATGATAGACTTCTGGTCACATGGCAACTAGGCAGGCAGGCTTGGCTGTATTATGATCATCTGTTCAAGGAAGAGCATACAAAAAACAGCATGAGAATGAACAGAGTTTACACCTACATCAGGAGCCTTTTGTAAGCAGACTAAATAGAATAAGTGAGGATATATAGTACAGAATATATTATTCTCTGCAAAATGGATTTTTCTTGTTTTTTGAAGTCTGGAACCTCTGTTCCATGAGGTTTTTGAACCTGCAGCAAATTTTTAATTTATATATCTGACCTTCACATGTGGTCAATGTTGCCATTAAAGAAATCCACTGGAGCCTTTTCCTTTGTGGATAAGGAATTATTTAGAGTAAATGCTGATGTTTATTTTCAGTGATGGCAGGTTTCTTACTCAGAAATGTGACAAAATTTAATTGAGAAGAAAGTACTGATGTTTCTCCAAGTGTAAGAGTGAGAACCAATTCCAATGACAGTTGGTTTGGATATTAGATCAGGAAGGGGAGAGTTGTATGGGTTTAAACATGTGGAGAAATGGCACAGCCATTGAGAAAAAAAAAAAAAAAAAGTGGAAAAACACCAGGGAGTAGACTTGGGACATGGACCATAAAGATTTCCTAATACATACTACTTCTTCACCTTGATGAATGGTACTTATATGCTGAGACCTAGGAGCAAGAGTGGTCAGAACCAAGATTTGGATGACTGAGAGCAGCATGGGACAAATCTGGCTCACTCACAGAGGCAGATGCTCTGCTGTGGACCTCACTGCAGTGACATGTAATATATACTCAGAAGTAAAATAAGCTGTTTGAGACTAGAAGATCAGGAGCTGCAACAGACTGTGCCTGAAAAAACTTTTTGAAAATCAATCCAGAAATCAAGAGTGGGAAATTCAACATTGCATAGGAGTACAGGTAATCCACACAAAGCTCAAATTGTTGTTTATGTAACAACATGAAAGCAACTAATTGTTCATTACACAAATAAAGTTGAGAAATAATTTAGTTATTTTTCTTGACAGACACTCACTGATTTTAAAACTTTTCATGTACAGTCCAGGAGCATTTGAGACAATTTTCTACTGTATTTCATGTAGAGGTTGATATGGTTTTCTAAATGCCTCTGCAAATAGAACAAATCTGTTCCTTAAAAAGGAAAGTGCCTATTTTTTTGCAGTACTATTTACAGCTGTGATAATATTGGAAGGAAGGAAGGAAGTGGCGGAAGGAAGGAAGTG